>NW_019397711.1:0-3554 GCF_000591075.1 Eurytemora carolleeae | reverse complement strand
AAAAAAAATTAGCACTTGTCTTACTTTGATGAAATATTGACATATAACCCAAATTTTGATTTTGGGGCAGTTTACACCAATATACCATTAGGTACATTTTGTAATTTGTAACATGTAAATTGTAAGTCAACATCTATAATATCTATTCCGACAAAAGACTTAAATTTTATAAAATCTCCCTCGCATGTTCTTAATTTGCAATACAAATTAACCGTTAAAAACAGCTCGAGTTATTGGTGCTGTTCTTATTTAAAATAAAATATTAAACGGCCCTATTGTTGTATTTCCATTCGTCCCCTTTTGACAAGCTTAGCTTCAAATTTAACTCTTTTTTTTAATGTGCTAACAGTGTTATCTTTTTAACTGCTGATTCATAAACCTAAAAGTTAAACAAAAAAATCGTCATTATTTAGTACTCTAATTTTGATAAAACGTTGTTAAAATAAAAAAAAAGTTTAAAATTTAAAATTAACACCCTCAAAAAAAAATTATACTTTGCACTAACATAGACATAAGATCCATTGTACTACAGAATGTGTACATCTAAATAACAAATATGATTTTTCAATAAATTAGATTATAAAACGAAAACTGGACTTTATTTCGACAGGAATTAAAATAAATTTTCTTGTATACAGATCCTCAAATGTCACATTTTTCAATCGTTTATTTGACAACAATATTGCTTACACATCAAAAAAAATAATTTTCAAAAATAAATTCCTTATCAGTTCAAACTAGGATTGATAATCAGCCTCTATCGGCGAACAAAATAAAAAAATAAATAATAAAAGTCAATTTTACCATATTTCGAACAGAACTTGTGCAAAATTGCAAATCAACTTTTCAAGAATACGTTGTTTTCATACTCCAGCTTGACTTCTGTTCTCTTTCTCCAAGCGTCTTTTCTCTAGACGTGCGCTTCTCCTAGGTGTTTCTTCAGACTCTTGTAAATCTATTACTTTGGCTAACATGTCGCTGACCTCCTCCTTCTCCTGACGGACTCCATTCCCAATATCTTGGAGAGCATGTTTCACTCTACTCATCCCCTCTCGCTTTTCAAAGATAACCTCTTTAATAGCGTTATCCACCTTAATCCCCATACACGCAATAAAGCTGGTATCAACTAAATTGTATTCCGAATTATTTCGTTCTGAACTATAATCATCTGATACACAGGGAAAATCCAGCCCAACTGCTTCTCTAACACCGTCAGAGTATCCTCCATCACGGTCTATATCACTAATACCGAGGGATCCGAACATGGTATTTACATAAGAGTGATTGAGTACATTATCCCCAGCCTCCGTTAACTCTGGAAACCTCTCTATATCAACCTTGGCTGAAATCATAGAATTCTCAGCTTAGTATACTCATTTTCTCTTACTCTTGGTCAAACCAAACCCAACAGCTCCTCTCAAATCCTCAGATCTCTCTCCACTTAGGGCTCTTTCACTAAACCCCGGAGTTTCACACTCTGTGTTGACATAGGTATGGGTAATAATATCTCCATCCTCACTATTTTCCGGATTAACTTCAATGGCAATTTTCTTTTTCAATGTTTCTCAATTTTATTTCAATGTTTCTCAATTCTATTTACCTTAATATTGCTCTTTTTTAATTATTTCTTCTTAATATAATTAGTTTCTTCTTCTTAATATAATTTTATTCAAAACTCCTCAATAACTGCTTTTACATGAACCAAATTGGTTAAACTTCACCTTTTACCCCAAACCGCAAAAAGAAATTCACCAAAACTAAATGTTTTCTTTTAAATATAACAAACTATTAACAAGGTGGACATACTTTTATATTCAAATCTCAGAGCCCCCTACACTATCTAATCTTCTTGTCTTTGTGATAGTTTATGTTCACCCCTTATAACGCTTAATCTCCCTTTTATCTTTGTGTTTCATTTACCTTCATATCTGATGCTTCTAATCCGCTCGCTGTCCCACTATTACTCTGGACAGGCTTTGTCTGACCAGTTCCAAGAACATCGTTCGGAACCAGATATCCTCCATCCTCCACCATCACAATGTCTGTACTGGGACAGCTCTTGCCCTCTTGGGACAGTGTCGTCATGCTTTCTCCACGGAAACGATCCTCTAAAATGTATCAAATTAAAATTTTATTCATTTTTCTTTTCCCAACCAGTTTCCCCTTAATAGCAATCAACCGCCGTTTCATTATTAAGGCATAATTAAAATACATTTCACGTACCTTTATCCTCCTTCCCAATCCTTTCCACTTAAACCTGAATTCTGAACGCTCATTTCTCTCCCTCCGTGCGGACAACTTACGGTTCCTTAATTTTAATCTTATTAATTTATATATAAAATTAAGTTGTCTGTCTGCTTGTATCAGATAAACTTGAAACAGCTGAGCCGTTCGAGTTCTAATTTTTATGAACATCACATGACCTGTGCAGATAATGTTTACAAATGATAAATCTCCAAAATAAAATGTTGAAAAGGTTATTAATTTTAAAAAAAAACATTTTAATTCTTAAAATCCGCGAGACTTTTCTTCTTTTGTTCCGTATCACAAAAAAAATCATGTGCACGAATTCAATTGAAAAAGGACGTTAAACAACTTTACAATCTAATACATGCATGTTTGTGTACATCTTCCACTTAAAATACACTAATCATATTTTTAATCACATCTCTTGCGTGACTTTGTTATATTCGCTTTCTAAATTTCTTCCCTCTTATTATTTTATGTTTTTCTCACCTATATATCAGGATAACTATAATAATGATCAGGACTAGCTTTATTTCTATCCTTCTTTGTCAAAGAATAAGGCGAGCAATAACATCTTCTACCCATACTAAACCCTACGTAAGATCTCCTATCCCCCCCCCCTTTATCATCCTGAAATCCTACTCTTGATTAGCCTAAATATTAGTAGCACATTTACAACTTCTTACTAAACAGAAATAAACCAAACTTTGAGTCAAAATGAACAATCGAGCCTACTCCAAAAACTTCTATCATGTAACTATCTCTAACGAGTATTTTTTACATTATTCAGCTTAAACCGAAACTGGAAAAAGAGCGGGCTGATGGAACAAGCATCAATGTTCCGCGCTAGTATAGTTCTTAATTACATAGTTTCTTAATTACAACGTTCTTTCCTTTACCTCGGTTATGTAGCTTCAAGACTACATAGTTAAAATAATATGTAGCCTCGATATCAACGAAGAACCATCAATGTACTTCGTTGGTAGAACTCTCAATTTGTGTGTTTTTACATAGTCTATATAGCCTCGATACCAATTTTTCCTTAAAAATGTACTCGCAAATTGATTTCTACATAACTCTCTCAAAATATTTGTAAACGATTTTGATGTAAAATATTTTTATTTAATCTATGTAAAATTTTCTCCTCGACAATCTATTTTATGTAGCCTAGATATTATCCAAGAACCATCAATGTTCCGCATTAGTTTACTTCCTCATACTGTCCTTCCTCATAATCAGGCTCCTCGCGTTCTTTGAAATTCGCATTGGCCACGCCATTTCGCCCCTGAAACATGATTTCATTAAGT
>NW_019397710.1:36737-47585 GCF_000591075.1 Eurytemora carolleeae | reverse complement strand
AATTTTGATAATTCACATAATAGTTTCCTATGATCAGAATATGGATCCCATGTCAAGCTTCGACATCCCAGTGGCAGTACAATTAGCGCTCAAAGATGTGTACACATCTGAAATGACTTTCCTTGCCTTACATCCTTGAGTCTGAGTAGCACTGAGTCTGTTTAGTGTTTACATTCCTCCCAGAAACTGCAGTACGCTTCCAGACCGCAGACCAAATCAAACCTTCAGCCCTTTAGCTACTTTTTATATTAGAGGAAATTGTGAACATTTTACACTTTTCACACTGATATTTTCCTCATTATCACATGGGATTCAGACATGCCACTTTATGTATAAGATGGAGGGTCACTTGAAGATACGCTTACAGCTTCTTTAAACTCTCACCCTTTGTGTATAACACTGAAAATAAAGGGTTCAAACACGGGCAGCCGAAGTACATTTGAATTTCCGAGCAGGGTCAACCTTTCCGGTCCCAGTTTGTACTGTATCGCGCGGAAATTGGTAGATTTTTCATACACAAAATTCACCAAACTGGAAAAAGCCCCCCAAAAATAAAATTTGCCCCAAAAACAAAGATGTGAGATTTCCCCAAACTAAAAAGTTTTCCCCTGAAATATAGTTTAAGATTTTTCACTAATGAGATTTGAATTGCAAATCCTTATCTATAGTTTTCCTAGATAAATTTGCCCTCAACTGAATGAATGCCCCCAAATATAAAAATATCCCCAAAAATATCCTGAATTGGTTTTTCATGATTGAGTTTAATACACTTTTTTCATGATTGAGTTTACCCCCCCCCCTCCGTAGAAATGTTTAGGAGGGGGGCAAGCGAAATTGCCCTATGCCAGGCGCGTATTCAGGATTTAAGCCAGGGGCTGCAAGATAACTCCATCACAGCTAACTAAAGCAATAATCACAGCATCATTAAAAAATTACATTTTCACTAATAAACGAAATTTCTTCTGAAATTTGGTTCATTAGTCAATTAACTTTCACTTAAAACTGACCCTTCATTTTTGCTTTGAATCTGTTTTTTGCTTTTATATTTTAGAATTTATAATTTCTAATTGAATACCTATTATACCAGTACCACTTTTATTTAATGTTGGAACATCGACAACAGTCACACTCACCCCGGACTAATCAGGGCGAGATGCATTTGGTTTCTTCCATTATAATTCAAGCACGTTTTGGTCAATAATTCAACAATCTTTAAATTGACGGAGTTGTAGATTTATACAATTTCATTCAAAACGTATATGCCGACAACAAAGTATCAGAGAGTAAAGGTGAATAAATTATGTTTTATAGGTTAAATTGTGATCGAAAGTCACATTTCTTTGTGATAAAGACAAAAACGTTAAATCCGGCCGTGCAGTACTTTAATTATTTCATTATCTAATTATTTGATTATTTGATTATTTATAGAAAAAATTACAGTTAGATATATCGCACACTCTGTCCTTTATAATGAATGTTGTTTCCTTCAACAAACATGTTTTTCAATATATCTTGCAGTATCTAAACTTATATCACACTTATAACTGTAATTTTCCCATTAAAT
Source organism: Eurytemora carolleeae (assembly GCF_000591075.1). Classification (NCBI taxonomy): domain Eukaryota; kingdom Metazoa; phylum Arthropoda; class Copepoda; order Calanoida; family Temoridae; genus Eurytemora; species Eurytemora carolleeae. The sequence continues at coordinate 46,021 of NW_019397710.1, read as the reverse complement.
GCGATTTTTGCGTTTTTTTTGCTTAGATTTCCTATTAGCCTACTTTTATTAAATTTATCACCCTGATTAAAGATAATCCTTTTGGTTGATAAATGTTTGAAGCCAGAGTTAAATTTTACAGAATTTAAAAAAAGCACGTTAAAAGCACGTTCATATCGAGCATACAATTTTCAATAAGTTATCATATAATTCTTGTGGAGACTTTTTAATATCCAATAATCTTGAATGTATAAACGGATTTTGAAACTATGCCAAACCCACCATTATATAAAGTTATGGTTGTAAATCGTTTTTAAAACGATCGAAAAAACGATTGTTTTTTTTTCGTTTTTATTTTTTTTTCCTAAAAACGATCATTTCGTTTTTGGAAAAGATTTAGATTTAACATTCTGCCATATTATTTGGGACACCCTGTATTCTCTGATTATATTTGGTGCAGGTTGGTGCTCCACAAGAAGTCCATGGTTGAATGAAAATACAGAACCAAAGGAAGATTTTTTTAGAAACAAAATATCAACATACTATATAGGCTTAAATGGGCGCTTCGCGCCAATCTTCTATTTTAATTGTGAACATTTTTTCTTTGTACATATTGGAAAACAAAAAACAAACAAAATTTCGCGGAATTTATGAAAAAAAATTTCATGGATTTTCAAAATTTTCAAAAAATCGAATTTTGTTAGAGACACATTTTTGAAAATCTAATAAACCTTCCTTGAGGTCACGTGTGGTTCCACAAAAAATTTGGGCCCGAACGGTCCAGCCGAGTTGACGTTTTTTGGTCACAAATGGACAGACAGACAGACAAGCAAAGTTTATATAAAGAAGAAGAAAGTTTAAAGGGATCGACTGTAAGCGTAATATTAAGTGACCCTCCATGCATAGATGGCAATGAGCGATTTACCCTTGAAGCCTTAATCTGATCAACAATGTTTTTCTAAAAAGTGCTTATTTCTGTTAATTTTCTCCATTGTTCTTTATATGCAAGATATTCTGAAGTCACTTTTGTAGAGAAAACACCAATGAAAATTAACAGTTCAAATAAACAAAAACATTTAATTCATACTTGTTCAGACAAACCTTTAAAGGGCACCGTTGTAATTAGGCATTGCCATCTTTGCTTGGAGGGCGGTCACTCATTTATAAAATCTATTCTCCGTATTTTTTTAATCTTAGCTCTTCTTAATCCGTCTTTTTACTTGGTGAAATCATAAGTACATAAATGGGACTTTGGTATAAGGAGATAAACATGGAATTCAGTGACGAATTCGATATCGTCTTTTAAATAATTCTTTGATTTATTACAGTAATTAGTGATGCTGTATATAGTTACTCGTAAGATTTTCGTCTGCTATGTTTACAATTTGTTTGTTTACGTACTCTGTTTGTATACTGTAATTTTCTTGTTTTACTAAGTACACTGTATGCAATTACAATTTGTTTGTTTATGTTTTGACTGCATACGGTTGTACTTAGTAAAACAAGAAAATTACAATATACAAACAGAGTAAACTTATATACAGCCATTTATCGTTTTCATAAAAAAAACTCGAGCAGACAAAATAATATTATGGCTTTTGAAAACAAATTTTACAATTTAGAATGCTAATTCATAACAAAGATGATATCGAATTTGTCTCTTAATTCCAATGTTTATTGAGACACCCTGTATACATAAAAGTAATATGTTTTGTATATTTGATATAACGCAAATAGTTTACCAGTAGCTTGCTCGATAATATATTTTTTGCGTAAAATGGGTCTGTACATTGTACATCGCACAATAGATATGATTTAGGGTTTCCAACGCAAGTGGATTTTACATCATAAATTAGGTCTAAAAACGCTTTCCAAACCAGCTTTACTGTATAGAATAAGCTCCAAACCAGCTTTACTGTACAGAATAAGCTCCAAATCAGCTTTACTGTATAGAATAAGCTCCAAACCAGCTTTACTGTACAGAATAAGCTCCAAACCAGCTTTACTGTATAGAATAAGCTCCAAACCAGCTTTACTATACAGAATAAGCTCCAAACCAGCTTTACTGTATAGAATAAACTCCAAACCAGCTTTACTGTACAGAATAAGCTCCAATTACCAGCTTTACTGTACAGAATAAGCTCCAAACCAGCTTTACTGTACAGAATAAGCTCCAAACCAGCTTTACTGTACAGAATAAGCTCCAAACCAGCTTTACTGTATAGAATAAGCTCCAAATCAGCTTTACTGTATAGAATAAGCTCCAAACCAGCTTTACTGTATAGAATAAGCTCCAAATAATATGAAAACTGTGAAAATTGTATTCGACCCTCAATGCAAATAATACTATCACGGATTCTCAACAGCACAGTTTCAAAGATTTTACATATATCAAATTATAAAGTTATTGCGAGGTATTTATAAAAAGTCGCCACATAAGTTCTATCCTTGAGGATTTTTGATGAATGATGGCACACTAAATCGAAGAGTCATTTAAAATTACAATCCCTTGAACAAAAATGTTTGGGGCAATTTTTGAAAATTAACTGTTTGCATTACGAAAATATGTTGCACTTAAAAAACCTAAAAAATCTAATTGTTGTGCTTAAAAAATTGAGATTTAAAAAAATTGTTTTATTTAAAAAATCTTCTAGTTTGATGAAGGCTGGGGGTTCTGTGGAACAGAGGATTATCAGAGTAAATGTAATGAAATAGCGGAACAAGTAATGTAAGAAAGGAATGGTTCACCAAAACTGTGCTTTTAAAGATTTATCAAAAAACAAACATAATTTCGCGGAATTTATGAAAAAAAATTTCATGGATTTTCAAAATTTTCAAAAAATCGAATTTTGCTAGAGACACAGTTTTGAAAATTTAATAAACCTTCCTTGAGGTCACGTGTGGTTCCACAAAAAATTTGGGCCCGAACGGTCCAGTCGAGTTGACGTTTTTTGGTCACAAACGGACAGACAGACAGACAAGCAAAGATTATATATAGAGAAGAAAGTTTAAAGGGATCGACTATAAAGAATAATATTAAGTGACCCTCCATGCATAGATGGCAATGAGCGATTTACTCTTGAAGCCTTAATCTGATCAAAAATGTTTTTTTTCTGAAAAGTGCTTAATTCTGTTAATTTTCTCCATTGTTCTTTATATGCAAGATATTCTGAAGTCACTTTTGTAGAGAAAACAAAAATGAAAATTAACAGTTCAAATAAATAAAAACATTTAATTCATACCTGATCATACAAACCTTTAAAGTACAACCGTAAGTAATTACAATTTGATATGTTTTGACTGCATACGGTTGTACTTAGTAAAACAAGAAAATTACAATATACAAACAGAGTAAACTTGTATACAGCCATTTTCCGTTTTCATAAAATAAACTCTAGCAAACATAATAATATTATGGCTTTAAAAACAAGTATTAAAATTTACAAATATATTTACTTTGAAGTTAATTTAACATCTATATAATATTTTTATTGTTGTCTTTGGTATAAAACAATTATATGGAAGAAGACATTCTAAACTATTTACCAACTGTCATGTTTTCGTTGGACACCCTGTAGATCAAATTATAAGTTATCGCAAGGTATATTTAAAAAGTTCTATCCTTGAGAATCATTGATGAATGATGGCACACTAAATTCAAGAGTAATTAAAAATTACAATCCCTTTTTTTTGAATTTTTGAATTTGAATTTTTAAAAAAAACCGTTTGCATTACCAAAATATGTTGCACTTAAAAAATCTAATTGTTATGTTTAAAAAATTGAGATTCAAAAAAATTGTTTTATTTAAAAAATCTTCTAGTTTGATGAAGGCTGGGGGTTCTGTGGAACAGAGGATTATCAGAGTAAATGTAATGAAATAGCGGAACAAGTAATGTAAGAAAGGAGTGGTTCACCAAAACTGTGCTTTTAAAGATTTATATTACAAGGAATAGTTGCTGAAAACATTTAATACTTTTTTAAGAATTAATAATATTTATTTCAAAAGTTAAAGGTATAGTTTACCAAAAATATTTTGTACTTTGACTAATTAATAGTTTTTTTTTCCAGACTTAAAAGGGTTGTTTTCTATACTTAAAGGGTTTGTTTCCAGACTTTAAGGGGTTATTTTCCAGACTTAAAGGGGTTATTCTCCAGACTTAAAGGGGTTGTTTTCTAGACTTAAAGGGATTGTTTTCCAGACTTAAAGGGTTTGTTTTCTAGAGATAAAGGGGTTGTTTTCCAGACTTAAAGTGGTTGTTTTCCAGACTTAAAGGGGGTTGTTTTCCAGACTTAAAGGGTTTGTTTTCCAGACTTAAAGGATTTGTTTTCCAGACTTAAAGGGTTTGTTTTTCAGACGTAAAGGGGTTGTTTTCCAGACGTAAAGGGTTTGCTTTTCAGACGTAAAGGGGTTGTTTATGAATGATACTTTTTTATGACTTAAAATAAATGTCAATTGTTTCCAAAGTTAAAGGAATAGTTAACGAGAAAAATCTTCTACTTTAAATAAATAATAGTTTTTCTAGACTTAAAAGGTTTTTTTACGAAAAATACTTAATGTTTTCGTAAAATATTTTATACTTAAAATAAATAATAAAGGTAAAACTTTTGTTCGCAAATAGTGTTTTGAATGATACATATTTTTTCCAAATTTAGAGGGACTATTCACGAATANAATGACAAATTTTTTCCAGATTTAAAGGGACTGTTCACGAATAAAATTTTATTCTTTGCATATTTAGTTTATTTGTCCAGGGATACTCGGCTGATGGGTATTCACCGGCTAAACAATGAATATTGTGTAGAACAACTAAAAATAAATCTAGCAAAGGAAATGCCTGAGGTAAATATATTCTAGAAATGGACATTAAAGCTAGAGATGGGCGCGTTCAGCTTTTTTCAGTTCGTTCGTTTATTGTTTGTGAATGACCCAGTGATCGTTTTTTTTTTCAATCAGTAAAAAGAATTGATTTTGTTTGTTCTAAGAAAATATCGTTCATTTTACATATATTTTGTTCGTTTTGTCACTGAACGATTGTTTATCAAAATCGTTCGTTTTTTATTCACTCTTTCTAAAAAAACCTATCGCATCTTCATTGCTCTGAATGGTCCATATATCCATCTTCGTTTTTTCTGATTGACACAGTTTTTTACGAAAAATTTGGTTCGTTCTCAAAAATTTCGATTGTTCACAAAAACCATGCCCATCTCTAATTACAGGGACTGTCATCGTAGTTTGAAGTGATCTTCCCTTTCAAGATCGGGTATAATGCCCGATTCGTAAAGTTTTAACTTTTAACCTTTATCTCACCGATAACGTGGAAGATATCATTGTTTTTTTTGGCTTGAAATGTGTTCAATTTAGATAATTTCTCCCTTGTTTCTAAAGCAAGAAATGATCAGACAAAGCTTTAAAGGGTCGCGCTGAGAATCAGAGATGCCATTCTATAAATGGAGGGTCTCTTGAAACTACAGATACAGTTCCTTTAGGGTAAATTGTAAATTGTAAATTGTAAATTGTAAATTGTAAATTTTTAAAGAAAATCAGAAACTTCTCATGATTTCAATTCAATGTCCAAAAATACTTGTGAATCCAAATAAAAAACGAAATAGGTAAATTATGCTTTTTGAATGTTATTGATTAATTCATAAAGTTTTTAGGTGGAGGAAAGGGAATTCAATGATTTAGGCATATTTCTGTAAAATCAAGAAAACAAATAAAATTAAAAAATGACATTTTGTGAGAGAAAAAATTATTTATTGATTTAAACAAACAGAAAAATCTGCGTAGACAAGGTGGGCACAATATGCGTCGGGAAAAATGTGACTTTAAAGATGAAAAACTTTGAAGTATTCGAGGTAGGGATGAGCAACGGAGGATTTTTTTTCAGAAATTGTTTTGAACTTTTCGTTAACGATGCCAAACAAATCAGGTTGGGAAATTTCAAAAGGGTGATTTTACTGAAACGATTTTTTTTTCGTTTCAGTATTTGAAAGTAAAATGATGAATAACGTGTTTACAGTTAAAACGAGAAACGAACTTTTTTTCGTTTTGAAGTTAAAATGTCAACAAAAAAACGAAAATAAATTTTGCCAGTAGACGTAAGAAAACATTGTAAAATAAAAACAGAACTTTACACAAAAAATATAATTTTTCGATCGTTTTCAGAATAGTTTTTATAAACGGTGCCCATCCCTAATTTAAGGTGAATAAAAGTTTGACAAAGTTTACGAAAATTAAACTTGACGAAACTAGAAGAAAAAATGTTGAGGCAGGTAACTAAATATATATAAATATCGCAATAGATGGAGGTGAGACAAATAATTTTACCAATTTTAAATTAAAAATATTTATTATTTTTCTAATTTCATTTATAGTTTTTACCGCCTTCTAACCAACATGACCTACCTAGTGGGAGGTTTAGTTACTTAACGTCCCCTTGGGACAGTTATGTAAAATAATCACACGCTCTGTGCGCATTTTCATTACAAAAGACGATAAAATATTGTACAACTATACTTTTTTGGGAAATTAAATATTTTGCTTAACCACGGGCTCCCTCGACCAATCTATAAAAACATCCCTCGCTGTGCTCTGGATGTTTTGTAGGCAAAAATGGTCAATTGGGAACCCTTGGTAAAGTAAAATTCCCTTAACTTCTCTGTAAAGTAGTTGTAAATAATTATCATTTTAGCATTTTTTATTAAAAGTTTTCATAAGATATATTTTTCAATAACAAATTGTTTAGCCGCCTGTTTTGGAGACTCTGGAGGTCCATTGTTTAAGGTTAAATGCTTTTAAGTTTTTTTTAAATTGGAAGATTAAAAAAAATATTTGTTTAACAAACTAGTTTGTACTGGATGAAAGTGGCATAAAGAAGCCTGTTCTAATGGGAGTAATGAGGTAAAAGAACATATTTGAATACAGATACATAGTAACCCTATTTATTTAAATTCCAAGGGGTAATTTCGCCAAAAAAGTTAAACATTTGTAGAAAACAAATTCTCTCAGTGCCTCAGAATTTTAGGACTTTTTTCCAGGTTTTGTTACAACTTTTTTTTCTCTAGTTATGTGCTTTGGGGAACCTGTAAAAGCCGGTTTGATCCGTCCTACTACACTCTCACCCAGCACAATCTAGACTTCATTTTTAAATATGTCTCCAAGGTAACTTTTATTACTTTCTTTGGCAACATTTTTTTTACAATTAGAAGTTAAGTCTGAATACTACCAACTCAAATTTTCTAGGTCTTTGCAAATTGATTGTGCAAACCTTATATATTTTAAACTTGGATGATTTAATTTAACAGAATTCATAGTTTAAAAAAACTAATGTCTACGATATTGGGTTGCAAAGAAATTGAAAAATCGAGATTGTGCTCAATGACTATAATTGATTTCAGCAATTTGATATATCTATTTATATATCTATTTAAACCCCTAATTGTTTAAGGGTTAAGTAAAGGGTTTCTATACTTATATCAAGTGATGTCGAGATATTTTTAGATCGTTAATTTTTACTAAACAAACTAATATTTGTCAAAAGATTTTGACAAAAACTATCGTTTTTTATAAAAAGAACGTACTTAAAAAAAATATTGTTTTTTATCAAACAAACGTTTTTTCCGACAAACTTTAGAGAGAGGAACTATCAGTTTTTTTACTAACGCAAACAAACGATTTTATTGAACGAACGAGTTTACTGAACGATCGTTCACTTAGAAAACGAACAAATCCCATTTGGCCACATCAATATATGATAAAAATATGATTATGAAAAGCTCAATTTTCCAATTCTCAAAGATTTAATAATACAAAGGTTAATGGAAACATTTATAAAGTTTGTTTAGGATGAGATGTGTTACGGATCTATTACACAAAGGTCAATGGAAACATTTATAACTTTGTTTAGGATGAGATGTGTTACGGATCTATTACACTAAGGTTAATGGAAACATTTATAACTTTGTTTAGGATGAGATGTGTTACGGATCTATTACACAAAGGTTAATGGAAACATTTATTAAATTTGTTTAGGATGAGATGTGTTACGGATCTGGGAAAAGTATATCGATGCATAAAAAGACAAAAGGATTCTAATTTTATCTAATTATATTTATTTTATTGTATTCATTATTGGAAATAAAATAATATTGGTTTAAATTTTTGTTAATTCTGAATCAAGATACAGGGTTAACCACAAAGGATGAGACTGAAATAACGACCAAAATATACATAGACAATCTGTATGTTATATTTGGTCTTTAATTATAGCCTTTTAATACTTCACTTCTTCAATATATATATATATTGAAGGGAGGAGGGGGCAGTGTGCTTCTGAAATAAATTCCCAGATTTCCGACACGTTTCAGGGAGGAATTTATAGGTAAAACCAGTGAAATATCGTTTGCACTAAAATGATTGATTTGGACAAACACACATTCGTACTAACATTCATTTGGACTAACGTTCATTTGGACACTTAATTGTTCAATCAAACAGAATTCTACGTGGAAGGTTTTTTGAGCACGTGGAGAACTATTTTTTTAAATTCTAGCGTAATTTGGTTCATTTAAATAATTATAGCTCCATTGAACATATATTTTAGAACAAATGAACAAAAAAATGTTCAACATCAAACTAAAATCTAAAATTTCAAAATTTTCTAACAAATGATAATTAGTGCAAATGAACATATTTTAGTGCAAATGAACAAAAAAATGTTCAATCGAACTAAAATCTAAAATTTCACCATTTTGCCCATACATTATTATAATTATAGTACAAATGAACATATTTTAGTGCAATTTGAACAAACAAATGTTCAATCGGACTAAAAACTAAAATTTCACCATTTGCCATAAAACTAACATTCATGGATATTTACAGAAAAAAACATTAAAGTCAGTTTGAACAAATATTTTGTTAGCCATGTTTGCACTTGCACTGTACAACGTTCAATATTGCACTAATTATATTTATACAGAAATGAACAAATTAGTCCGTTTGAACCATTTTTTGTTGGGAAATGTTCATTTGCACTAATATTTACAGAATTATAAAAAAAAATGTACGTTATAATTCAATCGACATTCTGGTTATAAAATTGACAGTAAGAATTGAACAAAAATTGATCATTCATGGTCCGTAAGAACGGTGTAGGCCAAATGAACATTATGGTTTAAACAGAGGTTAGTTCAATTGATTGTTCTATTGATATGACACCCATAATTGCATTAGGGAGAAATTGAGACAGTTGGAATTACATCTTTTCGATAATAGCTCGTTACGGCTTTCCTTTCCTCCCCC
>NW_019397710.1:33543-36328 GCF_000591075.1 Eurytemora carolleeae | reverse complement strand
CCAAAAATCGTTCTCTAGGACAAACACAAAACCCTTAAGAAGGCCTTTTCACATCGCAAGATTTTACCTTTGGAGTAAACGGGCAATTTTCACCTAATTATTAATCTGATGACACCATAGTTCAACTGATGCATGTGATGACATAACTGTAAATTAGTCTTTCGCTCCTATCTGACCATTATCCTTTCTAGCAAGTATTTTGAATCATATTTTCCGATTTTTACTTCTAACTATGTCAGGATTGGAAGACTTGAGGTTCTGAGTGGATCCGAAGTGTTACCTTAGGTAAATGTTTTTAGGGTCCGGTAGGGGCTAGATTGACAAAGCCCCCCCCCCCCTCCCTCCCGCCCATATTATTGTCGAAAACATGTTCTTTGGTTTAAATACAGAAACTTTTTTGCTTTTCTTGAGTGGGGAAGTGGATTAATAAAATCTAATTTACCCTTCTAAGTGATGAGTTATCTGACGAGTCTTAATTGCAAGGGGAACGTTCTGTTTCCTTAGCGCACGTGAAGACCAAGGCATTTGTCTGATCTTTCTTATACCATTTTTCGTTCTAAGCTAATATTCTCAGGATAACAAGTTTTTATTTTAGATTGATGATGTGAACGCTGTATTAAAATCCCTAGACTACATGAACGGAGCAGGTACTTTCTTCAGACTTCATATATCCGACAGGGTACCTTAAATAAGCAAATACTTAGCAAACTAAGTAATTTCTCAAATAATTTCAACAACGCACATTGAGAAACGTGTTGGGGTGAGATCTAATTCTAAGAGCCGCTATGGTTCCGAAACAGTGACAGTGCACAACCCGAACCCAGTCCCATGCTTAAACTACTTATCAACCTTGAAAACACTGATAATCATTTTACCAGTGGAGCCTTGCTCTGTTTCATGGTGTGCGAGGTATGTTAAGTTTATTATTATTTAATATTTTTTTAGTGAAAGATTTTATTTAAATTGCATACCCCTCAAGGAGGGGGGTATTTATCATTTTCTGAAGGGTTGCTTCATTGAATTTTAGTAAGCCAGCTTAATTCCACTCATGGTATTTCACAAAATTCCAGGAGAATGGTCCTGTTCGGTTTTCAAAGGTTGTCTCAAAATGTGTAGGAAAAACTGGTTTTCATATGTTTAAGAGTTGTATTTAAAAAGATGTGTCAACTATATGAAGGTTTTGTTTGATATAGATCATTTTTATCAGGGTGGTCCTGAAAGTTAAATTTTATATTCTGTCGGGATTCATGGTTCGTCGCAGAGGCCATCGGGTTTTTTTTTGTATAATTTTATTGAAATAAATAAATATTAAGGATGCCTGCCCATGTATTCAGAGAGCGGAAATGGGAGGAACCTTTTTATCAGGTATTGAACAATCTCTTTTATTTCAAAGGTGAAAGTTTCCCCCAATTTAAAGGCTTTTGATCCGAATCCTAAGCACTGCTCATTGCTCAAAATGATGATCAAACTTACCTACATTATCTGAAACTATGATTACCCAAACATGCACTACCAACTGAAGTAAAATTTCCGATTTCTGAACCATTTAATAAATGTATGTGACCTTAATCAACTATTTTTCGTAAGGAATGAAATGCAGCTCAAAGCTGCACGGAAAAACTCTAGTGCGTTTGGATTGAAAGTTGATAATTTCAAGCAATTGGACAATTTAGGAGTTAACAAGGTAAATTTTGATTTGTATTCATGAGTAACCTTTCCGATTTACAACGGTACTCGTATCTTTGTTTGGCAAAGATGAGTGCAGATAGATGTGCAGAAACTGTTCACACTGCGTGCTAGTGTACTCACTCTCCTGCTTTAGAAATAAGAATATTTACAATCTTTGATCTAACAAAGGTTTTAACGGTATCATTGTAAATCGTGCATGCCCTCAAGAGAAGGTTACTCAAAATTACGCTTCCGGTCGAAAACTTCTTAAAATGATGATCAAACTTACCTACATTATCTGAAAACGATGATTACTCAAACATGCACTACCAACTGAAATCTAAATCTCTAAAATTTACCTTATTTAATTTTTGCATTAGTGTTCTTCAATCATATACATTTTTTAAGGACTTGGGATATTAAGAGAAAGCTCACAGGGTCAAAATTTCTTGCCGGGTAAGATTTTAATATTTTATTAATCTCTGTAAATGTTTTAACCCTCAGAATCTGGGCAAGGCTTAACCTGTTATCGGGTTCAAGTCTAATCTTCTGATGGGAATATCAATTCCTAGCGTTAATCCCAGACTGGATATTATTCTTGGGCTGATTCATGGCTAGGATACAAATACAAATCTATTAACTGAAGTTTATTTTTGCTACAATATAAAAATTGACAAATTTTTAATTTAGGTACCTCTAACAGCAAGCAGTACTGGGCCTGTAAAAAGATTAAAGGTAATAATTTATCCTAACCTTTCATTTTTGCTTGTTAAACTATAATGATGATACACCCAGCTCTCTTGGAGTGATCCAATGACGACAACCTTTCCCTATAAATCCTGATTGAAAATTTTTACACATTACATTCCTAAATAGTCTTTTGTTGTTCTTTACTTTGGTATGGTTTAGGATTGTCACAAATCTACAGTCTTCGATGAACCGGACATTCACAAAGGTACTATTTAATTTTTCGAAAATAAGTCTAAATTTTAATCTTTAACATCTTACTATGATCTCTAAATCTTAACTTTTTCTTCAGTCTTGTGACCTGTTGGTCTGAAGTTTCTCATTGCATGGGCTAGACCTCTTCTCAGGTAATTAATATTTGCAGAAATAT
>NW_019397710.1:5698-33394 GCF_000591075.1 Eurytemora carolleeae | reverse complement strand
CCCCCCCCCCACTCCTATCAACTTTGTACTTCAGTAAAATTGATTATGTGGCCGCGGCGCTCGGCGTCCGGCGTCTAGCCCATTCTAACCGCAGCGCGCGGCCCAGAAATTGTCTTCACCTAATCCAACCCTCAATAATATAAAAGTAAATGTACATAATTGATAGGAGGGGGCCGGGGATTGGTCCTAAAATTGTTCTCTATGACGGACTCGATGTCTCTCGCAGAGATTATACTGAGGTGCGTATATTCTTGGCGCTAAAGCTTGGAGATGATCAATGATACGGGACGCTCTGGAGTTACTAACAAGATCCTCACCCCTTAACCAAAATGATGATTAATCCGCGTCAGTAGTCTTACTGCGAGGGGAACGTTCTGTTTCCTGAGCACACGTGAAGACTAAGGCATTTGTCTGATCTATCTTTTAACAAATTAAATGATTTTTGTCAAAGCTTAAAATTATAACTTTTTTTTGTATAGGACGAGCTATGATGGTTGTTGCCGATTCATCTCTTGAAACTTAGTCCTCTGTTCAAAGGTGAATATTTTTTGTTACTGTTTCAGGGGCGTTCACAATATTTTGTAAATCTAAGTGATGAATAATCCGCGTCAGTAGTCTTACTGCAAGGGGAACGTTCTGTTTCCTGAGCACACGTGAAGACCAAGGCATTTGTCTGATAAATCTTAAAATATGTTAAGTGCTCTGGACTTTGCTTGAATTCTTAATTTTTTTGTTTAGGACGAGTCGTTGCCAAAACACATTGCTGAGAGTTCAGATTGAAACTCCGTTTAAACTTTTACAAGGTTAATATATTTTTTTTATGTTCAAGGGCGTTCAAAATATTTTAAAAATGAACACTTCCTTCTTTACGCCCTTGGAGAAAAGGATTTTAAGTGATGTGTTATCTGACGAGTCTTAATTGCGAGGGGAACGTTCTGTTTCCTAAGCACACGTGAAGACCAAGGCATTTGTCTGATTTAACTTTTAACAAATTAAATGATTTTTGACAAAGCTTAAAATAATATTTTTTTGTTCAGGACGAGCTATGATGGTTGCTGTCGATTCATCTCTTTATACTTAGTTCTCTGTCAAAGGTGAATATTTTTGTTACTGTTTCAGGGGCGTTCACAATATTTTGTAAATCTAAGTGATGAATAATCCGCGTCAGTAGTCTTATTGCGAGGGGAACGTTCTGTTTCCTGAGCACACGTGAAGACTAAGGCATTTGTCTGATCTATCTTTTAAAAATATGTTCAGCGCGTTTAGACAAAGCTTGAAATATAAATTTATTTTGTTCAGGATGAGTCGTTGTCAAATCACAATGCTGAGAGTCCAGATTGAATCTCTGTTAAAAGGTTAATATATTTATTTTATGTTGTTCCATGGCGTTCAAAATATTTTAATATACGCCCTTGGAGAAAAGGATTCAAAGTGATGTGTTATCTGACGAGTCTTAACTGCGAGGGGAACGTTCTGTTTCCTAAGCGCACGTGAAGACCAAGGCATTTGTCTGATTTTTGCAACAATCTCGTTGGTTGATTTTTAACGTTGTCCAAAATTTAATTTGTCAATTTTTAGGAATCTGGAAACATCTGGATTCTCGAGATTTTGATCATTTTTAAGGTAACCAATATTTTTATCGGGAAAGGGGGGGATTATTATGATGAATAAAATGGAATTACCGTTTGATTTTAATGAAACCAAATCTATGCTGCTTTCCTTCTGAAATACAAAATTATTAAATTTGTCTCTGTTTACCAGAACCTGTCATTAAATTCAATTTTTTAGGCCGCCTGGACATTTTTGTCTATCTTGTGGACACTGAGTTAGTAAGGTAAGATTTTAAACTAAATCCCTCCCCCTCCCCTTTTAATGATGAAATATTCTACCATTACCATTCGCGGTTTCCACCGGAGCTCAAGCTATGACGGCCAAACTTCCTTGGATGTCTGATTCCATCCCATTTCAACTAAAAATTCTGAATCTTTCATTTTTTTAAGAGATTTTTTATTTAGGAATTTAACTTTAGTCCTAGCGTAACGTCCAGCGAGAAAGTGTTCAACAGGTGATCATTTTTGGTAAATTATTCAAGAAAATAAAAATTCCATGATGAATTAATCAAAGAGCTTTTTAACCATGAATATCATGTGATTATCAATGATAGGGCTGAATTTATTTTGTTTAACAAACTCTACTCTTTAAGTGATAAAATTTTAAGGTTTATTCTTTTGGGGGCTTGTTTAGGGTTTTTTTTTTTTTCTGGAGGACGGTTCTTTCAAGGTAAAAATTTTAAATTTTAAATATGGCACATTTCTTGGGAAAACTTCTTTTCGATAGAACTGTTTCTCGAACCAATGTGCAATACTAAATCTTTGTCTCGTTAGATTCTGCCCTTGGTTTTATCTTCCAAAAACATTGATACAAATCTTATCGAACTCATACTTGCCTACTACCAAGAATGTTTCTTAATAATTCTTTCATTTCTTAAAATTTTTTAAAAATTTTCCCTTAATTTGTTCATTGACACTTCAAATAAAAGTATTGTATGTAACAAATATGCAATTATGCAATCTGTCTGATTCTTATGATAATTCTTAGTGAAGAAAGTGTTATATCAAGATAGTGGGATTGAGTTTGGTAGTAACTTGTCAAAAAGTTACTAGCTCAGAACGATAATTTTTCATCTTGTGTAGAATATTGGAAATTGTTTACCCCTGTTACGATAACTTGATAATTTTTCAGGATAATGAGCAATTATCCTAGTTAAATAGTGTCAACATTGAATATTTGAACTCTATATATAGAATAGAACTGTATCGGCTACAGGCTTGTACTACCATGCTATACTTGGCGTTCATACTGCAATATCCTCTACATCTGTCGTTATGTTGACTGTATATTTGTACTGCGGGATACGAAACCTTTCCGACAATCTGACGCATTCATTTAACCCTCCCCCCCCCTCTTCTGCCAACGATTTAATTACCTGAGCTGAACACTTATCCTTAATCCTGGTCGCTTAATCTGAGTATCCAATGTACACACTTATGATTTTATTCTTAATCCTCTTTTTTGGATATCCCTATACTGTATAAAAGCTACGTTTGATAACAATTACAGATACTTAATAACAATTACAGATACAACGCTATTTCGATTGAACTAATATCAGATTGAATTAAAGTCAGCTGTTCAAAAGCCGGCTTTTAGAGCATTTCAGCAAATATAAATTAATCATGTTAATACGAACTTATTAAAAAATATTTTTTATCACATTTTATGACTTATCACTTTTAACGCTAGTCTTAACCAACATTAATCCAAAACTTACACTTATTTAATTGATGTTTAGGTCAATTGATATGACACAATTAACACCAGGAAAAAAACCGGTTTTTCAAATGCGTATTTAAATTATCTCTGGTTTAGTAAAACCAGGAGTTGAAGCATGAATCTTGACAACCACAATTCTACAGTTTTCTGCTCTGAAAATACATTTTTTTTTGTTTTAGGAAAGTTAATCTCTCTGGTGATCTAAGACCGGAAGTTTGGCATTCAATTCTACGAAAACTGAAGGTAACTAGAGATGTGATCCATGAAGAAGATAACTTCTGTGGCCAGGAAGCGTCATTTCATTTTACTGCATGCTAAGTAAGCAATATCCGATCATGGAAGTTAAACTTTTATTTGATTGATCCTGATATATATTGAAGTTGTTTTTAATTTAAGGGTACCTTTGTGAATCTGGTTGTTAACTTGGCATGAATCAGTTTAATTTCAGCTTCAGTCCCATTATGCATGTTCTTGATAACCTTGCGCCACAGATTAATCTAAATCAATCAATGATGAAAATACACAGACCTGTATTGAAAAATATGAAACTAAAAAATATCAACTGAAATTAAATTTATTGGAATTTCAACATTTTTGTTTCACTGAAACAAATCTTATTTGATCCTATTTCAGGAGTTACAGCTATGAAGATACTTTAGTCGCATTTTAAACCAAAATCAAGGTAATTAAATTTTGAAGGGGCTGTTAGGTACTTAGTTAACCCGTTCTGATGAATAAAATTCATCGCGTGTAATCATGAAATACGTTGATGGTTCTTTATTTTGTTATGAAATGATGTATAAAGATAGGGACAACAGAATTAAATGTTGACTTACTAGATAGTATCTGAAAACTCGTCTGGAAATATTATATCTTCTTAATCTCGCAATCAACTATTTATAACATTTTTATATTAGGTTCTAGGAGACTACATTTTTCTCGACACTTCACTCTATGACCAGAGTTTAAATTGATAAAAGGTATTTTAACACTTATTATGAAAATATTGCTTGAAAATGTTTTGTATCTGAATTGTGATTTAATTCGCACATCTAATTTTCTATTGCTGGAAGGTCGCTATTATTTTGAATTAAGTTTTTATAAATTGCCCCAAATCGAAGCCCTGGATCTCTTTGTGGGTCTCTGGGTCAATCTGGTGGCGACAAAAAACATTGCTTTCTAATGGTCCCTGTCAGGTTGAATCATACTCTGACAGGATTACCCAAGGAATCAACATTTTTAGGCTTAATTGCTTTTAATCCATGGGTTTTAAGCCGAACTTTCATTTAATTTATTTTTCAGGTAGAATTCTGAAACCTGTTTTGAATCTTAAACGAGTATTCGGTGGAAATGAGGTAATATTAGAACGCTTCTTAAAATCAGTGCTTAGGATCCATTTAAGTTTGATACGCATTCAGATCCGGATTCGGATCCAGGTCATTTCTTAAAGATTTATTGAATTTTTTAACAAAAAATAATATTAAAGTTTTTTGGTTGTTTTTTTTTATCCTAAACCTTGAAATTCAGAAATGAGAATTTTTCTTATCTTTATTCAGATTTGAATGTTAGTTTTTTTTGCGGTTTTGGTCGATATTCTACCCCTTGGATCCGGATCCGTGGATCCGCATAATTTTGCGGATCCGGATCCAGGAAGCCAAAATCTGGTTGATCCGAATCCTAAGCACTGCTCATTGCTCAAAATGATGATCAAACTTACCTACATTATCTGAAAACCATGATTACCCAAACATGCACTACCAACTGATGTAAAGTTTCAGTTACTTAACGATTATATAATATATGTGTTTTTAAATACAGATTTAATTGTAGGACATTACTGCATGGAAATACTAGTGCGTTGGATGCAGTTAGCTATTTTAAGAACCATTGGATAACCGAGGTACATTTTTGATATTAAATGGACTGAAAGCGTAATTGAGTCTATGTCTGATTCAAAACTGTAGCCATTGTTGACCAGGACGTGGGAAATGCCCCCTCATTTAAAAGCGGACAATTGGGCGAAGGGAAACTAGTTTTTGGCACTTAAGGTCACTAAATTACGCTTTCAGTCACTTCTCTAAAATGATGATCAAATTTACCTACATTATCTGAAGACCATGATTACCCAAACATGCACTACCAACTGATGTAAAGTTTCCGATTTCTGAACCATTTAATAAATGTATGTGACCACAATCAACTATTTTTCGTAGGGAATGAAATGCAGCTCAAAGCTGCACGGATCAACTGTGCGTTTGGATTGAAAGTCAACAATTTCAAGCTATTGGATATCTTTGAGATAACAAGGTAAATTTTTTTTATAGAGAAACCTGTCAGATTTACAATGGTACTCACACCTATGTTTGGCAAAGATGAATGCAGATAGATTTGCAGAAACTGTTCCCACTGCGTGCTAGTGTACACACTCGCGGTTTTTTGGCACTCACTCTCCTGCTTTATAAATAAGAATATTTACATCATAACTCAGAAACCATTAGACCGATTTGTGTCAAATTTTGATTGGGGAAATTTTCTTAGCTTGGTATCTTTGATCTAACAAAGGTTTTAACGGTATCATTGTAAATCGTGCATGCCCTCAAGAGAAGGTTACTCNATGAAGGCCAAACTTCCTTGGATGTCTGATTTTAACGTAGCTTAATATATTTTTATTATATATTGACTGAAAGTAACAAATATTTTTTCAGGAATTGCTGTGCTGTGTACCATTTCTGACGAATGCTGATAATATTGAGGTTAGTTTGTTACTTACTCTCTGTAACTCTGAAACATGATGATATTGCTTTAATATGGTTAGATAGGAGGGCTCCCAATGAAGCCTGAAAACTAGGGCGAACTGAAATTATTTTTATAAATCAAAATTATTTATGATCATTTAATTTTAATATTTTATTTTTGTTTAATTTTAGGTTTTCCTACACCTGTTCTTGGTTACACTTTCAATCTTGACTTTGAATTTATGAAGGTGAGTGTTCTAATACTTTTTTTCCCACCAGGGGCGGACACAGGATTTAAATGAGGGGGTGGCAAGATTTTTTAGGAACAAAAAAATTGATAATTAGAAACAAAATTAAAGGATTAGGACAGGGATTTAGGAACAAAAAAAAAGATTGCTCAGGAAATAGGAACAAAATTAAAGGATTAGGACAGTGATTTAGGAACAATAAAAAGATTGTCCAGGAATTTGGAACAAAATGAAAGGATTANACAGAAACTGATTTTCTCCGTTAAAATGTCTTAAATTGAAGCGTTTTTGCATGAAGTAATTTAGATTATTTTTAGGCTAGAGTGTGCTTTGTGTTCAAAATGTTTTTCTTTCAGTGCATTTAAATAAGGTAGGTGAATATAAAAAGGAATGCAAGATATATTAATTAAAAGGAATGCAAGATAAATTAATAATAGACATTTCTACCTGGCCTGAAACTGTAAAATGTATCACTTTGAAAGTAACTAATAGGATGAAAACGCGTGTGCAAAGCTTCGGAAATATATGAAGACGTATCAGTGTAGCACTGAATCTTAATACTTACTAGGAAGACTTCATTTATGTTGATAGAGAATTTAAAGTTTCTTTTCTAGGATTTTGTTGTAAACTATGAGCTGATGGAGCGTGCTGGGGAACATGCTGGATGATTTATCAGGTATTAGAAACATTCTTCCACATTAGTCAGATTAGATTTATGATGATTAAACATGCACCACTCTTAAGCTAGTGACGAAAATACCCATCCTTTAGCTCTGATATTTTATCAAAACCTGTTCATGTCGCATTTATTTTTTCTTTTTCTGATTTTCTGATATTTCAGGCGCTCCCGAAAACCAATCCTTAAATCACCGAAACTGTTAAATCACCGTCGGTAGATAGGTAAAATTACAAAATTTTAAAATGTTATTTAAATCTGATGAATAATAATCTTTGACAAGCATATGCCTGAAATTGATGCTGAACAAACCTCTTCAACTGAATTCAAACTTAAACTTTAGTCCTAATACAATTCTTCGTATTGAATCAATACTCTGTTTTTATCTAAGATTATTTTTCTAGATTGAGATATGGGTGTCGAGAGATACAATTCTCAATACTGTCCAATGGGTAAGTTCTAATTTTGCGTAACTTTAAATTATTCTGACTTGAATGATGTTACATCCGTGTTTCACCTGATAGTAATGATACAAACTTCAATTCTGAAATTCATTTTCCTGAGACATTGTCCCGAGTATTATAATCCAGGTTTAACTGAAGTCTATTTAGGAGTAGATTGTTGCATTGCTGAAATTGTCTGAAACTTAAAAGGTATAAAATTTGGTTTTTTATCCCTTAAAAGAGGGTGGGTTAATGTATCCCGTTCTATTGTGTTACGACTTGTTTTTAATAGATTTAGTCGCGTCATCAAGAACGTAAATTATATCCATAGCTCCACCTGTACCACTCTAATCATAGTGGTTGCAGCCTAAGACTGCGGAACAATTTAATCTTGAATATACGTAACCGAAATCTGAAATAACTATTTACACAGTATCCTTAAAGCTTTAACTGTAATAAGTAAATCATTTTATCTTTGCAATCTTGTCCAGCTGTGAGTTAATGCACTTTCATTGCTGGGAACTGTAATAATTATAAATTCACTGTAAACGTAGGTACAAGATGGTTATTTAGTCAAGTTGTGGATCCAGCATAGTTTTCATGGAGGGCTACTATAAATTGTGTCCATACTTAATTTTCAGAAAATAAAAGATCGTTGTTCAGGATCCTGAATTAGCTCACTGATCTTTGCAAGTCTCTTTAATGTTGGTTTTACAAGGTGATTTTTATTTCATTGTCCAATATTAGTTATTTTTAATGATGATTAATAATAGTTATCCCTGTCTTAATAATTATGGTGAACTGGTAAACCTGAACTAACTTTAATACTTACAAACTTTTAAACTCTTGAACACTTCTCATAACAATTGTTTTTAGATTCTGCATCATGTGGGTGGATGTAAATTCGCACTATTTCAACTTCAAGTATGTATACGATTTCTCCCAGCTTTCTGGTTAATATCATTTTAAAGATTTTCTCGCAATTTTATGGAATTTTAATTCTGCGAAAAAATTGTTGCTCAAACGGTTCACTGGCATGGTAGGTAGAAATTTTTCAACTTGTAATGATTAATAACTTGCCCTCTCAGATAATTATGTTGATTAATATAATATACGCTATAATGAAAAAAATAACTTTTTATAAAATGATAAAAGAACATTGAACGTAATTAATTTGTGTGCTTGCAGGACTAGATTTGAGATAGGAGTTTGCTGCTAAATGTTTTGGGTACGTTTTTAATTTCAAATCCTTCAATAATTCTTGTTAATGATTATTTTATCTTTGGTCCGTGTTTATGAACCTAAATGATTCATCTCAAAGTTATGAAAAGCTGTTAAAATATTCAGTTTTAATTGCGATTTTCTTTTCCTAACTGATAAATTTTCAGCAATGATGAGGAAATTCAGGACATGAGTGAAGGAGGAAATCAGAAAAGAGACTAAAATCTTTTAGGATCTTTGCACCTCCGGAACCCCTTTCGTCATCTTTTGCGGCATCAACTTCTACCTCAGCTTCATCCATTCCAGCTCCTCCATCTTACAAGGTATAAATGATTCTTCACATCAACAAATTTTTTTTGATGATTATAAAATACTGCGACGGGCGATCAGAATATTATGCTGAGAATAGCAGATCTGAAATGTTCAGTAATATGGATAAGATTTCCATCCTGTTGAAACGTGTGATTAAACCTTTTTTTTTGTTTAGGTAGTGGCGCTGAGATAATCACACCTGCATTCACGGGGTTTAGATTTCTCGTTAACGCTTCCGGTAAGATTTTTTAATTTTAAGTAAATTTAATTTTATTGATGATGCTTCATCTTTCGGGTCTGATATTATGAATGACACGTTTCCATCACACTGAAATAATGTCCAGATTAATAAATAAACAAATAGATCAATGCATTAAATTTCATCTAATGTTCTTCTTCAGGAGGTGACACTGATCTTCCAAGACTAGGATTTTATCAGCTTTTTTATGATCTGAGTTCTTGGATATGTTCTATGCTGGGATATTTATAATTCTGCTGGTTGATATTGTTATTCATCTAAATAAATGTGTAATTTAACAACCAAATATAATTTATTGAGAAGTTTGCTTTATAGCAATGTCAGTATTTTTAGAACTATAGTCTTCTGCTAGATAGAAATATTTGAACTAATTTTACTGAAACTTGACATTGCGTGCTGAAATGTTAATTAAATCCTCTTTCACTGTGAGGTTGAAGTTGAAACGTGGAAAGATTCTTAATGAAGCCTTTATTAAATTATTAATTGTCTCAGTGGCCTAGAAAGTAATCTGTATCGAGAAATATTTTTGCTTGATATTTAAAGTTTTGAAGCTTTTTAAAAATTTCAACATCTTCTGCGTTTCTGTTTAATGAGAATTGTTTTCATTTCCGATCATCTACTTCCTCTCCAGGCTGACTCTAAATGAATTAATATTTGTCCTCTAGTTTTGAAATATCAAAAGTTAATGAAGTTGGCAGTGTTGTATCAACGGCAAAAATTAATAGTAAATGATATCGATTAAAAGCTATAACTGACCAAACTACTGGATCAAAGTGGCTTGTATTTTTAAGGGAATCCATGGATAACAACAGTTCAACATATTTTTTCTAAAATTGAATTTTTTTAAAATTTAGATTTGTGAATTACGGCTTCGCCGGACATTTCAGCTAGAATCATAATCTATTATTTCACATGTTAGGTTCGTTTTTTTACTTTTCCAATTCTTATGTTGCTGTTGAATCTTTTTGAATGGACTACTAATAAGAATTTGGACTGCAATTTTCGTTTATTGAAACATACTACTATATTTACCCAAGTGATGGTAAAAAGATTTCCATAGATTAACAATATTTCCATGGATTCACAAGATTTCCATAGATTTACAAGATTTCCATGGATTCACACGATTTCCATGGATTTTAAGATTTCAATGGATTTACAAGATTTCCATGGATACACACGATTTCCATGGATTTTAAGATTTCAATGGATTTATAAGATTTCCATTGATTCACAAGATTTCCATAGATTCACTAGATTTCCATGGATTCACAAGAGTTCCAAAACATAATTTGAAAAATTATTGTACGTATATATAAACTTCATTAATGCACGGTTAACCACACAGAATAAACTGTTCCGTTTAGGAAATGGAATGATCCGGAAATTTGTTGAGTAAACCGGAATAATTCCGGATCAAATAGAAACCGTAAAATTTCCAGTTTCCATTTCGTAACCCGGAAACTTTGCCAGTTTACGTTACGTAAACCGTTAAATTTCCAGTTTTCATTTCGTAAACCGGAAATTTTAACACAATGTTAGACATTGAAAACAATGTTAAAACAATAAAAGTTAAAACTTATTAGTTGACATATATTTAATACGCATTCAGTTAGATAATTATATATTCACAAATTTTTTAGTATAGCTAGTTCATCATGACTATTTTACAGTTGCAGTTTTCACTTTCCCCGCAATATTTNAAAAATTAATAATATTTATATTTTTTCCCGCACAAATTTTTAAACCAGTTTTAAACCTTCCCTTGGACCATGTGAGTTGCCTCACAAATTTTGGGCTCGGTCGGTTCAAAACAATCTTCCCGGAAATGGTTCCGAAATTCTGGATTTCTGGAACCTTCGCCATAATGGAAAGGGAAAACATTTTCGGACCATTTCTGTACGTAAACTATAACCCGGAATTCCGGTGGAAACCCTAGTGAGATTGGGCTTCTTTATTTAAGTTTATTGGGCAAAAACCTGTGATCTCTCTACAGGCGTTTGAAATTAAGAACATATTCTTTGAAATTAAGAACATATTCTTTGAAATTATGAACATATTCTTTGAAATTATGAACACATTCTTCGAAATTATGAACATATTATTTGAAATTAAGAACATATTCTTTGAAATTATGAACACATCCTTCGAAATTATGAACATATTCTTTGAAATTAAGATATTCTTCGAAATTATGTACATATTCTTTGAAATTATGAACACATTTTTTGAAATTATGAACATTTTCTCCAATTTTATGAACATAATCTCCGATATTATGAACACATTTTTCGAAATTATAAACATATTCTTCGAAATCATGAACATTTATTCGGAATTATGAACATATTTTTTTTATTTGTTCCAGTCGCGTGTTGCAATGTAAAAAGTCAACCAGGTACTTGGGTCTAAAAGTCGTCTTCCTATTCTAGAGTTGTCTGGTTCTTACTGTACTTTTATTAAAATGTAAAAAGCTGCGGAAAGAATAACAAATATAACATATTCTTTGAAATTATGAACATATTCTTTGAAATTATGAACACATTCTTCGAAATTATGAACATATTATTTGAAATTAAGAACATATTCTTCGAAATTATGTACATATTCTTTGAAATTATGAACACAATTTTTGAAATTATGAACATTTTCTCCGATTTTATGAACATAATCTTCGATATTGTGAACACATTCTTCGAAATTATGAAGATATTCTTTGAAATTATAAACATATTCTTCGAAATTATGAACATATTCTTCGAAATTATAAACATATTCTTCGAAATTATGAACATATTATTCGAAATTATGAACATATTCTTTGAAATTATGAACATATTCTTTGAAATCACGAATATATTATTCGAAATTATGAAAATATTTTTTGAAATTAAGAACATATTCTTTGAAATTATGAAAATATAATACGAAATTATGAACACATTCTTCGAAATTATGAATATATTTTTCGAAATTATCAACATATTTTTCGAAATTATGAACATATTCTTTTAAATTATGAAGATATTCTTTGAAATTATGAACATGTTCTTTAAAATTATTAACATATTCTTCGAAATTATGAACATATTCTTCGAAATTATGTATAAACTTTGAAATTATGAACATATTCTTTGAAATTATGAACACATTCTTCGAAATTATGAACATATTCTTTGAAATTACGAACATATTCTTTAAAATTACGAACATATTCTTTGAAATTACGAACATATTCTTTGAAATTATGAACACATTCTTCGAAATTATGAACATAATCTTTGAAATTACGAACATATTCTTTAAAATTACGAACATATTCTTTGAAATTACGAACATATTCTTTGAAATTATGAACATATTATTCGAAATTATGAACATATTATTCGAAATTATGAAGACATTTTTCGAAATTATGAACATATTGTTCGAAATTATGAACATATTATTCGAAGTTATGAACATATTATTCGAAATTTTGAAGACATTTTTCGAAATTATGAACATATTGTTCGAAATTACGAACATATTCTTTAAAATTACGAACATATTCTTTGAAATAACGAACATATTCTTTGAAATTATGAACACATTCTTCTTTGTTCGAAATTATGAACATATTATTCGAAATTATGAACATATTATTCGAAATTATGAAGACATTTTTTGAAATTATGAACATAATCTTTGAAATTACGAACATATTCTTTAAAATTACGAACATATTCTTTGAAATAACGAACATATTCTTTGAAATTATGAACACATTCTTCGAAATTATGAACATATTCTTTGAAATAACGAACATATTCTTTGAAATTACGAACATATTCTTTGAAATTATGAACATATCCTTCGAAATTATGAACATATTTTTCGAAATTATGAAGACATTTTTCGAAATTATGAACATATTGTTCGAAATTATGAACATATTATTCTAAATTATGAACACATTCTTTGAAATTTTGAAGATATTCTTTGAAATTATGAAGATATTTATAAAATTAATTATGATTAATTATAAATTAAGAATTACGGGTCTTACAAATTTTGATTCGATAATACTAAGAAAATGTTAGTTCCTTCTAACTGTATGATTTTTGATCTACTTGAATAAAGGAATCAAGTCTTTGCCACAAACTCTGATTTTATAATCCCTGAATCTTAACAACCCAATGTCGTAAATCTTTGATGTTTTAATTTGATCCAACAGAATTCATAGTTAGAAATATCTAAGGTCTACGACATTGGAATCCAAACATATAGAATTTAGAAAAGCAGAGTTTGCGGCAAAGACTTAATTTCTTTGGATAAATTTCTGTTGATACTTTTTATTACAGAAGTTAAAATGTATCCAATTAATGTTAGGAATTAAATTTAATTCTTAACATTAATTAAGGAGAATAATGAAGCATATCCTTAAAATGTCCTAACTTCCCATGTCGGCAATTATAAACGGACTCATTCATATTGAAGAGTTAACACTTAACACATCTAGCATGGAGAGAATCAATTAAACTTGTTAACTTCTGCCCCATTATAAAGTTCCTATTTCCGTTTTTAACACAAAATTATTGAATCTTTGTTATTTCAAACCAATATTTAAGTTGTTGAGAAAGTAATTTAAAAAAAAACAGTCATTTTCATGATTGACGTATTTACTTAAATTGGTAAAAAGAATGAAAACTGTGGAATAGGAAGACGACATTTAAGCAATCTATCGTGTATTTGATGTTTTTACCAAGCTAATACTTATACTTATAAAAAATCCGTTTTCAAGTGAAATAATTGTTTACACTGCTCAATTGCTGTGTCTCATGTTCAATGGACTTTTAAAAGTCCCAGGGTTCAAAAAAGTTTGCCAATTTTTTTTATTTGTGCCAGTCGCGTGTTGTAATGTAAAAAGTCAACCAGTAACTTGGGTCTAAAAGTCGTCTTCCTATTCTAGAGTTGTCTGGTTCTTACTGTACTTTTATTAAAATGTAAAAAGCTGCGGAAAGAATAACAAATATGTAAATTTTTTAAATGTTTTGAAAATGATTTCAAAACATTCTGCACTTGATTATTTTATGTCGGTAACATCTATTAAAGTCACAATCAAAAAAAGCATTTGGAAAAAGTCCTATTTTCTATGACCAACAAAGTCCGGAGGAAAAAGTCATAGATATCCATAAGAATAGTCCTTGATTAAAAAGCATATGATTTTTCCCAATGACTTTTTCAAAGGACTTTTATTTGTTTTGGAGTTTTTTCATTAAACTTTTTTCCGGTGTTTTTATTCCGTAATACTTTTTTCCATGTCCAATAGACGAATTCGTTAAGTTGTACCTACGTTTATTGTCTAAATACATTTAAATTGAATGAAAGGGACTGCTGGCTAAATCTTGAGTGATTTTTATGGAAAACCCTCATTTGAAAATAATCAATTTTCAAATAGAAAAATATGGATATTTCACTCCTGCTTGACCAGGCCAAGGTTTGAAAGTTACCGTTGTGAATCGGGCATGCTTGAACTCTCTTTCTTAAGTTTTAGATCACTTAAAATTACGTTCACAGTCCCTTTAACTCGACCGTCATTATATTCCCAGCAAGTTTTGGCTGAAAAATACTGTTTGACCCTGATGTTTTTACGCAGGGAATTTGTTTTCCAAGACCAAAGTTTTATAAGATAAGAAGTTTTACAAAGTTTAATAAAATAAACAGAAATTTTGACATGATTTTATAAATAGGGAGGTTCAAGATATCAAAACTTGAAAATTTATAATTTGATAAAACAAATTAACGAAGGAGTAAAAATGATTTATCGAAAAAAATTAAAAATTTACTTTGTTTCTGACGTATAATGCAGAGTGGGGCGTCACGTCTCCGATAGCAAACATTGCTTGAGATAAAGAAGAATATAAAAGATGGCTGACCAACCGTTGATAATCATTCAACATGAAGGTCTTCATTGTTCTAGGTTTAGCTGCCCTTGCTTCAGGTTCAGTAAAACAATTTCAAGTCTTAAATAAAAAATCTAAGAAGTTTCATAATTTTAAAACACTACGTTTGTTGTAAATCCCTGAATTAAAATAATTTTTTTTCCTTAAAAGATTTCCATTGGTAGTATCATTCTTCAAATTTGTTTAAATTCAATAAATTTGCGGTAGTGCTCATCCCCCCATCCCCATCCTCCTCATCTTATCAGAAATAATTTTTTCTAAATATTTATTTATTCACAGAGTAAAACCTTTAAAGAAAATAAAAAACATCTTTTGAGGAAATGTTGTAATTTTTTCCCTAATACTGCTTTTAAACTCATGATTGTAAACCCTTAAACAAAAGTTGACAAAAATCTTCAAAATCATAATTTTTGTAATATTTTCTTTAATTGCAGGAGCACCAAGAGTTGGAAAACTCTTGAACTTCGAGCGTTCAACTCCCCTGAGCCGTGGTGGAGGCCAAATTGTTGGAGGTACTGAGGCTGAGTACGGAGAGTTCCCACATCAGATCACTCTTCTCCGTGGAGGTCCTGATGGCAGCCTCATGTGTGGAGGATCTTTGATCTCTGAGACCTGGGTTGTTACCGCCGCTCACTGCTGTGATGGGTAAGTTTTTCCCTTTAAAAATTTATTTTTTATGAACAAAAATTATTTGAATGAATTGCAATTGTTTCAAAATTTAATTTTTAGTTCATTCTACATTCCCTTTCGTTATTTGCAAACAGATTAAAGTAATAAAATTAATATTGTTTAATCTTTTAGCCAGAGTGCCAAAAGACTAGGAGTAGCAGTTGGAAACCATAGACTTAATGCCGATGATGCCGACCAAGAAAACATTCAGGTCGCAGAGATTGTTCAGCACCCCGACTACAACAGCAACACCATCTCCAATGATATCTGCCTCCTCCGTCTGGAGACTCCCGCCACCTACGGAGCACACGTTGCCGCCATTGCTCTGCCCTCCGTCAACGAGGAATACGATGCCGGAACTGTGTGCACTGTCACCGGATGGGGAACCACCTCAGCTGGAGGCTCTATTGCCAACACCTTGAGAAAGGTTGATGTCCCTGTTGTCTCTGATGATGATTGCCGTGGCTCCTACGGACAGAGCTCCATCTATGACTCTATGATCTGCGCTGGATTAGATGCCGGAGGCAAGGACTCCTGCCAGGTAATTTTCATGAGATTTTTATTAAATTTTCCTAAATTTCAAATTACCCTCCATGCAAAGATGGCAGTGTCCGATTTACAACCGTACCCTTAACACCTTTGTCTGATCAAGCATGAACT
This sequence comes from Eurytemora carolleeae, assembly GCF_000591075.1. Lineage (NCBI taxonomy): Eukaryota > Metazoa > Arthropoda > Copepoda > Calanoida > Temoridae > Eurytemora > Eurytemora carolleeae. Next base: position 16,893 of record NW_019397710.1, on the reverse strand, counting down.
AGATATAAATAGAAACCCTTTTAAAACCAGAAATACAACCATATCTTCCACATTATTGATTTGATAAAGGTATCAAGGATACCATTATGAATCGGGCATTGCCATCTTAAAATTACACAGACAGCCCCTTTAGATCCCGTTTTCTCCGACATCTGTTCTTTATAAATTTTTTCAATCTTTTTTGTAATAATAACAATTTTTAGGGTGATTCCGGTGGACCATTCATGTGCGGAAAGCAACTGTCTGGAGTTGTCTCCTGGGGATATGGATGTGCCGAGGCCGGATACCCCGGTGTCTACACCCAGACCAGCTACTTCGTTGAATGGATTAACAGCAATACTCTTTAAAAATTTCAAATAAATCTCTACTTCTTTAAATTTTATTTTGTTTACAAAGTTTGTATTAGTATTAAGATCTTAGTAATTGAACATTTCTTCAGACCTATTTCTGAAAAAGTGTTCTGTTGAATAAGATGCCTATATAATGGCTTTCAACATATCTTTTCTGAAAAAGAAATTAAAAATTGATTTTATGATTATATCTTCTGATTTGAGGTCTTACACTTGTAGCATCAAATAGCAAGGTTTTATTGTCTTTTATACTTCTTTGTTCATGTCACTGAAAAAATCTATCTTTGATTCATCTAAAAGTTTTAAAAACTTTCAAAATTGTATTCTATCAAGGTTTGAAACACTAACAGTTACTTTTGATCAGTCATGACACCTTTCTTTTCTCCCTTGGTCACATATTTGCATCTTGGTAAAACGAAAATTAGGCTTTCCTCGATTAACAATAATGTACAGGGTTATCCGAAAAGGATGAGTCATTAATTATGTCAAAACAATAACGAGCAGGTAATCTGCTTATGATAAGCCTTTAAATAGTTTTACAGAGAAAGAAATTCTTTTACAGCTTAGGGGACTCATAAATTCCGCGCAGTCGTCTCTAAAGTCACATTCTTTTTGGATAACCCTGTATGTTTTAGGCATCATAGTTGGGTAATGTGCATTTAATTGACTTTTTACATTAGTTTAAATGCAAATTTCAAATAACAGTGTAAGCTTGAAAGATAAGAAACCAAGTTAACATTAAAATTAAATTAAAGTGCGTCGCAATATTATTCTAGAATATTTGTAACATAAAACGTTGTTATCCTTCTGTGATCTAGGCTCATCTTTGTATTTATTTACTTTGATAAACAGTCCATTGTCACACAGTTGTGATTAAATAAGATGCATTCAAATCAAAATTATACTGCTTCTGCTTTTTTTTATGTTAACAATTTTTAGGCTGATTCCAGTGGACCATTCATGTATGGATGGCTTTCCATTCGCAAAACTTTTGCGCAATTTTTAGTGTAATTTTTTTTCTTTCGTTGTGCTACATTTTTGCGTGAAAAAATAGCATTTTGCGCAATCATTCTCAAACTTTCACCCTTCCACAAAGCTTTTGATTTTTGTGAAATTTAAAGATCGCGCTAAAAAATATTTGAAAATCTGTTAACCTATTGTTTTTCTTTTTATACTGTACAAAGAGAAGATGCTCACAGATAGAGTAACAATTAAAATTTAAAAGCTTAGTAAGGATAAACTAACAAAAATAGTTAAAACTGATCAAAAAAGATTTATATGTTGGTCAACATTTTATAATAATATTTAGATTTGGAGTTCAACAAATTGATATTTTGTAATTTGTTCATCAATTGTTAAAATTAAAGTGTATTTTCCCTAAGAAAAGAAAACATATGTTGTTATATTTATTAAAACAATTACGTAAAAAAGTATATTTACAGTTTTAACAAGATATCATTTACATGGCGATGCTTATTCCTTGGCCAAAGGCTTAAACTTTTGAATAAAAAATAAACAGGAGAATTCGGGGTTTAAAAAAAAAATTGTTGATCTATGACACTTATGTTAAAGGATAGGTTTTTTAAACTGATCTTTTGATAAAAGTTGGCTTAAAATTCTTTCAAATAGTAAAATTATTTACAAAAAATAAGTTTATCTTTTAGCACTTTTTTAAAGTTTCAGACTTAACATATAAACACGAATATGTGGCAAGGAATAATTATTAAAGAGACTGTAGACGAATATTCAAGTGATTTAATGGATGGTGCGGCTGATGCACATTGGTACCCTTTAAATCTTCATCGATGAGCAAAAATTACAAAAATTTGAAAGTTTTCCGGTAAAATTTTTCTGAAATTGTGATTTTTCTGAGAGGAGGGAGGGAAATTCCGGACGCCATGAGCCTCCGCTTTGCATACGCGAGCCTCCCAAATTTGTTAAACAAACCGAGCCTCCAACTATTTCGAAAAATTTGTAAACAAATCTATTATTTAAACTTAAAACACAAGTTTTAAAAAACCTCCTATTTTACACAAGCACATTTGCGCGTGCTCATTACTGCATAACGGAGGCTCGGTCTGCCTAGCACATCTGGGATGCTCGTTTCTGCATAGTGGAGGCTCATGGCGTCCGGGGGTTCCCTCCCTCCTCAGAGTGACTTTCGAACTTCTCTACAGAGAGAGGGAATGAAGATTATAAAATTCAACATGTTTAAACATGAAAACGAACATATTTTAATCATTTTAATCATAGAAAGGTATAAAAGGGTACCGTTGTGAATTGGGCGTGTAGCTTTTAAATTGAGTGGGTACCTAACATCAGCTTAAAACAGATTGAAAGTCCCATTAAATATACTTTTGATTATCAAAACAATATTCAAAACTGTTTACAACAAATGAATTAGAAACAGATTTGATCTGAATTGAAGAAGATGGAATCAAATTAATATTTTCCCGCAATAATCCCGAAATTATTGGACTAGACTCTAGGGAGATGGATTTACAAAGTTTGGTATGGTTTGGAGAATTCAAAATGGCGACAGGTCCATTTGGCGGATTTCTGCTTGATGCCAATGCGTTTTGAAAATCTTTCCGACTAGGTGACCTAAAGAAAAAATGTTTATTGTTAAATTAAGCTAAGTTAAAATTGTTAAAACTATACCTGTGAGTTATTTCTGAAATAACTGCTTTAAATCTGTTTGAGAGACTAGGATCAAATTCCATGTTTTGACTAGAAAGGTTGTTTAGACTAGAGTGGTCGTCATCTTGAAAAATTGAAGGTGGCATGGCATCCGAGGCCAGGGCAGTTTGTCCTTGACATCTTTGAGATTCTGAGGTTGAATTTGAGGCTCTTGCTCCTAGGGGTTTAGTTGGGGTGCTTAGGGATACTTTTGGTAAAGGTGGAGCTGGTGGTGGGACATTGGGAGCTTTCTTTTTTATCCCCTGTACAGTACGCTGCTCAGATGCAGAGACTGATTTCGTGGATTTTGGCGGGAAATCGGGCTTCAGCTGATTACTTCGGGAGCTCATAGGAACTGTAGGGATAGAACAGGGTAGAAGTTTAGCTTTCAATCCCTTCGAGGTTCCGTGGGTGATACCTAAATATAAAATTAAAATTGTTATATTTTCAGGGACATTGATGACCCTTTATGCATCCAATTCACATTGGTACTCTTAAAAGCTAGTTGTCTGATCAAATATGAATGACATATCAATGTTTAGGATTAAAAAACTATTTATTTTCAAATGTGGTTTCTCTACTGTAGTGACTTGATCATTTCTTCTGCAGGAAACATGCAGGAATTAAGCACTTTCAAATCTAGAAAAATTTAATATCTTCCCAATCATTGAACAGATAATGGTTTCAAGGCTGCATTAGTGAATCAGGCATTGACATCTTTGCATAAAGTGTCACTTAAACTACCCTTACATTTAAAAAGTTACATTTGACAGTAATTTGGCTTGGCAAGCCATCCAGGTATTTCAATTTGATTTTTTTAAAAATAATACACTAATTAAAAAGATTGATCAAACCTGCTGTAAAAGGTCTGTTGTTTGAGTGGGAAAAGTCTCTCAAGTTTGGAGAAGGTTGATTGGCAAGACTAAATGAAGTGTCTGGAATATGACCCAGCATACTACGTCTTCGAGGCTCTTGCCTTAAACCAACATTAGCGAGGAATTTTGTCTCGTTCTCTTCTTCAGCTTTTCCAACATTCCTGGTGAATCCCGAACCAGATTTTTGGCGCGTTTTCTCATTTTGCGGATTTTCCTCATTTTGCGGAGTTTTAGGATCCCCGACATTGAGGATTTCTGAACTTGATTCGGTATTTTTGTTGTCCTCCGTTTTCACTACGGCTGGACTTTTTTTTTCTTGGATGAAAGTGGATGGACAACTAGTGTCAAGGAACTGGGATGAAGCGTATGCTGAATCTATGGATGAAGGAGCTGAATCTATGGACGAAGGAGCTGAATCAAAAGTTCCTTGATGTTGAAAACTCACCCGTTTACCCTGGAAAACGTAAATTATAATTTTTAAAAAATAAAGTTTTTTTTCTCTTTTTTTTATTGCTTGTTCTGAGTAGCAAGAAAATCTCTCATGATAACATAAAAAAATTTACTGAATTGGAATTGTTGTTTACGTTTCTGTGACCAACCTGCTTGTTTACATCCTGCCCGGGCAAAATGTACTGCTCAAAACATCTTTCCAACTGTTCATTATTCATCCCTAAAATATTAGAGAAAACGCTATTAGACAATGAAACAATTTTCGAAAAATAAATTTTAGTTCCGTAAAAATAAAAAAGGAATTGGAAGAAAAAGAGTCCAAAAAATATCACAAACATCAATTTTTCTTGGAATATTGCTTGTTGATGCATGTGTCCCCTTGATTGAAGATATGCATGCACAATTAACAAGGGTACACTCTACATCTTTACCTGAGCAGCAAGGAGAGATATCGCCATTTTTTATTATTCATTTATTTTACTTTTTGAGAAACATGCGTCTTGAATATCTTTATTAACTTGCCAAGCCACGTTTTTGGACATTCTCTGCTTTTAATTAAGGGTTTAATTAGGGTTTACTTAGGGTTAAATTAAGGGTTTAATTAGGGTTTAATTAGGGGTTTAATTAGGGGCCTAATTAGGGTTTAATTAGTGTTTGTTTAGGGTTTAATAAGGTTTAATTAAGGGTTTTACTAGTGCTTAATTAAGGTTTAATTAAGGGTTTAATAAGGGTTTAATTAAGGGTTTAATTAGGGTTTAATTAAGGGTCTAATTAAGGTTTAATTAAACTTTTAATTAAGGGTCTAATTAGGGTTTAATTAAGAGTTTAATTAAGGGTATAGTTAAGGGTTTAATTAAGGGTTTAATTAGAGTTTAATTAAGGGCTTAATTAAGGGTTTTATTAAGAGTTTAATTAGGAGTTTAATTAGGGATTTAATTAGAGTTTAATTAAGGGTTTAATTAAGAGTTTAATTAGGGTATACACAGGGGTTAATTAGGGTTTTATTAGGGTTTAAGTAAGGGTTTTATTATAGTTTCATTAAGGGTTTAATTAGGGTTTAATTAAGGGTTTAATTAGGGTTTAATTAAGGGTTTAATTAGAGTTTAATTAAGGGTTTAATTAAGGGTTTAATTAAGAGTTTAATTAAGAGTTTAATTAAGGGCTTAATTAGGGTTTAATTAGAGTTTAATTAAGATTTCAATTAATAGTTTAATTAAGGGTTTAATTAAGGGTTTAATTAAGGGTTTAATTAGAGTTTAATCAAGGGTTTAATTAGAGTTTAATTGTGGGTTTAATTAGGGTTTAATTAAGGGTTTAATTAGAGTTTAATTAAGGGTTTAATTAAGGGTTTAATTAAGCTTTAATTAAGGGTCTAATTAGGGTTTAATTAAGGTTTAATTAAAGGTCACTTAAAAATTAAATTCTAATAAAATCCTTTTAATAATCCATTAAAAAATATTTTAGATTGAAGGGCATTTCTATAAAATATTCATGCAAAGCACATTTTTATATTCTTTTATATTTAAATAAACTTAGAATACAAACAGTTATAAAGTGTAAAAAAAATTGTTTTTCAATTTAAATGAAACTATACTTGAAATTTTAAGGCAAGTACACAAATATTTCATAAAATTACCCATATCACTTTTATTAAGACACGACGTGTTATAAAGCGTTTAAAATTGTACTTTCTCATAATCTCAAATCTTAATAAAAACTTTATAGCACTGCGAAACAATACTTATTTTGTTGTTGAAAATTTTATCTTTGCTAAAATTCAGTATTTTACCTGGGGCAACAAATCTGTTATCTAAACAACTGTCAGAGTAATCAATAGAGCTGTTACCGCTGTCCAGTCTGTAACTGTTATCAACACTGTAGCTGTTATCAATGCTGTGACATCGTCTGTTAATCTGTGCGGTTGACTTTACAGCACTGTCAATAGATCTCCTGAAGAAGAGAATGGATTAAAAAAGACTGTAAGCGTAATTTCAAACGACCATCCATTCAAAAATGACAATGCCCGATTCACAACGCTACCCTTTAAAGCTAATGGTATATTTATCTGATCAAGTATGGATGACATATTCATGTATACAATTTCAAAAGAATTTCTAGTGTGGTTTCTCTTCAAAAGTTACTGGCGCATTTCTACGGAACTATGCAGAAAAAAATATTAAAGTTATCAGAATTCAAAACTTTTAAACCTTGAAAACGTTTATATCTTCTACCATCTTCTATTGCTTTAATAAAGGTTTTTAAGGGTACCATTGTAAATCGGGCATTGCTATCTTTTCATAGAGTGTCAGTTGAATTAATGCTTACAGTCCCTTTAACCGATCTCTTCAAAACATTGACCTTGTTATCAATCATTACCTGGATCTTTTGTATTATTGCCCTTGCCTCTTTTGTTGTGATCTTAAGAACAACAGCCATGACCTTGACCTCCATGATGACCTTTTTTTACTTTGTACTTAAAAATGTTGACCTAAACCTCTACAGTTTTTACCTTGACCTCTCAAAATATGAAAATGCCCTCCATAGTTTTGTATATGACCTCTACAATGACCTTTACAATTTAGACCTTGACCTTCAGTATACGACTATAGTTTACCCCACAGTTTTTGAGGCAACGAAAGAACTTATGAAATGTCGTCTTGACAATATTTCAAAGGGTTTTACACTATTATGGGTAAATCTCAATTCAATTGTGAACTTGTTCTCATTGAAACATTGAAAAACAAAGAAAAAAAATTTCGAGGATTTAAAAAAAAAATTTACGGATTTTCAAGATTTTAAAACTTTTTACAAAAATAAAAAACTTTTCAACACAAATTTTTTAAATTTTCATCATTCCTTGGGGTCACGCGACATCCCACAAAAATTTTGGCCCGATTGGTTCAGCCGTTTTGACGTTTATTGGATACAAACAAACAGACAGACAAGCCAAATTTATATAGATGAATGTGCACCCCATAATTTTGCAAGCAAATGACCTCTAAAATGATCTCTACAATTTCGACCTTGACCTCTGCATGAATGACCTTGACCTCTGCATGAATGACCTTGACTCTGCATGAATGACCTTGACCTCTGCATGAATGACCTTGACCTCTGCATGAATGACCTTGACCTCTGCATGAATGACCTTGACCTCTGCATGAATGACCTTGACTCTGCATGAATGACCTTGACCTCTGCATGAATGACCTTGACCTCTGCATGAATGACCTTGACCTCTGCATGAATGACCTTGACCTCTGCATGAATGACCTTAAGGATGAAGGATCTGGGGACTCCCTGCCTGGTGAGCTACGAACATCACTCTCTCTCCCTGAATTATTTAAAATATTTATTTTCATAATATATATTTTTTTAATATTTACTTTTGAAAATTATACTTGGATTTATTCTGAAAGGGAGTGATTGGCTAGGTCGGGTAGTGCAGTATTATAAAGACAAAAATCAGGGTTCATTTGATTCCTATACATACAAGTTTTTACATTCTAAAATTGCTACATATATTGAACCGAAAATCGAGGATGGATCATTTAGAAAACTTGCTTCTAAGATTAATTTTCTAAAATTATTTATAATAATCGGAGTGAAAAAGGTAAAAACAATTCTTCTTTTAACTCGTTTGTCTAAATCTAGAATACAGTGATAACCAAAAAACAATGGAATAGAAAGACGACATTTTAGCAATACTTTTGATGTTGTTACAAAGCAAATATTTTTTACTATTAACTTAGCAGAGCACAATATAAGTGAAAATGGTCTTTTTACGCTGTACAATTGCTATGTCTAATGTTCATTGAACTTGTTGAAGTCCTAACTTGAATTTAAAAGTCGTCTTTCTATTTCAGAGTTTTCTAGTTATTACTGTAGTTTTTACCAAAAGCCTTTCTTTATAATATCTCCAAAATATCTGGTATAAAAACTATTTCTCATTTAAGAATTGGGCATAAAACTCAACCCAAACACCATTTTGGATAAAAATATTTTTAAGAATTATTTGAATATGATGTTTAATCAAAAACTATTAGCAAAAAACAGCATTTTGTTAAAACAATTTACTAAAATATTTAAACCAACGACTTGAACACGGTAAGAATGTGTAACAAGCATTCATATACAGTGATAACCAGAAAACTGTGGAATATGAAGACGATATTAAAACAATACTGCAGAAGTGCATTTGATTTTGTTGCAAAGCAAATAGCTTAATTAGTAAGCTATTAAATAACTTATTTAATGAAATAGGTCTGTTTACACCAATAGGTCTGTTTACACCGCACAATTGTTGTGTCTAATGTTCATTGCAGACAATTTAAAAAGTCTTAACTTGTGTCATAAAGTTGTCTTCATATTCCAAAGTTTTCTGAATCTCACTATACCTGACATTCTGTTCGTTATTTTTAACAAAAAGTTCGTTGTTTCTTAATGTTTTCGGTAAGTTCGATAAAACGATCAAATTGTTAGATTAGTTACCTGAATCCTCGGATACATGAGCAATATTCAGTTTCTCGTTCACCGCCTAATTATTCAGATTTTTGTTAAGTTTTTTAATAATAATAATAATAGTTTCATAATTTTAGTTTTAATTAAATTCTATAAATAATCAGATGATCGCAGCTGATAGCTTTTTCCAATCTCCATTTTCTTGTTTGCGCATCATCGATTATATTCATCGAGATATTAGTAGAGGGGGCATCTGAAATTTTAAACTTCTTGTTGTACAGCCACAGCCACAGGCAAAATTAGGAGAGTTATGCCTGCCCCCTGATTATATTCGATGAGACACAAACAAAATATTCATCGAATTACAAAACATTTAAATCTAGAAGTGGACTGTCAGTGACCTTACAAAGGGACCGGTATGAATCGGATAGTTCTCTCTTCAAATGAAGGCTCACATAAAATTACTTGTACAGTCCATTTTAATTCACAAAAAATACCTGTCTACTCGGAACTGGGGGTTTCCGGGGAAGATTAAATGTTGGTTTTAAAATTCCTGCAGAACAATTTTTTTTATAAAGTTTTTAACTTCTTTGGACTTTATCTCCCAAAATTGTACTAATATTAAAATGCAAAACTTCAGGGATAACATTTTTAGAAAAAAATTTAATTCAGCTTATAAGAAAATGTTTGAGTGATAATAAAATCTTAACACTGACATTTATTTGAAAATAGTTTTGACCCTATATGGTCAAGTTAAAAAATCTCTGCGCCATTGCGCAGGTGTCCTTTTAAGAATATTAAACCAAACTAAATTAAATGATTTTCCAACATTTTAACCAAAATGTTTTTTTATAAATTATAAATAAAACTTTCCTCGTGGTTTTTGATTGTCCTCACTTTCCAGATTCAAGTTGCCGACACTAATTGCTTGTTTCAGCTTCGGTCTCTCTGTACCCCGGCTGATCAACTTGGTTTGCCGCGATAAATTCACACACGGGGTTTCCGCCATTTTGTTCAGCTGTTTTTGATCAGCTGACAGTACACGTGGTCCATCAGACAGCTGACGCGCCAGCTGAAGATGTTTGGGAGAAGAACCAGGGGAGCTGCTGTCACTGGAACTGTACAACTCAGCAGCAGGGGGACGCTCCCGTTTAGGCCTTCTTAGGCTTCCGTATAGAGACTGCTTAGCAGAAAATTCAAGTACAGTACGGCGGAGTTGATCAATTTCCTAAAAAATGTAAACATTTAATAAAGACATTTTTTTCTAATTTTAACGAGTGTCATTAAAAATTAAATTCGATTTAGAACCTATTATAACATCAATTTGTAATGTAACATTATATCAAAATTGAAATATTTTTGATGATTATCAATATTAAATTCTTTACGCACCTTAAATGGACCGTGAGCATGATTTCAAATGACCCTCCATGCAAAAATGGCAATGCCCTATTCACAATGGCACCCTTAAAAGCTTTTTTTGAACAAGTGTGAATTAGATATTAAATTTGTAATTTAATAAACTGATTATTTTCAATTGAGGTTTCTTCACAAAAGTGACAAATATCCGAATTAAAAGCTTTAAAATCTAGAAAAACGACAATATCTTCCCCATCATTGATCAGAGAAAGGTTTCAAGGCTACCATTGTGAAATCGGACATTGCCAACTCTGCATCGATGATAACAATGGAAATTATAAACATTAAGTTAATTTAATTAGAATTAGCAACATTGACTGTAAAATTAATTAATCCAACTTAAAAATCTAATAATGTTTAAAATTATATGGAAACCTGTTTCTGTGCAGCTATTATTGCATCTTTATCCTGCAGCTCTTCTTGAATCTTCTGCTGCTTTTTTCGCAGCTGCGCTTCCAGGTAAAACAGCTGCTGGGATACAAAAACAGTTTGAGCATCAGATTCAGCTTTGATCTAAACAAATACAATTTCAGTTTTAACAGGAATGACTCTTGAAACAATGACTACAAGATTTCTGGTCCTGGGATTTTCAAAATGTGGTCTGTCTTTTTTGTGCTGTCAATATTACCGGAGATATTTTAAAAAATTGTTCAGATTTCAAAATTATTAAATACTATCTCCGGTAATAGATCTTGATATGGATACTAGATCTTGATATGGATTCTAGATCTTGATGTGGATACTAGATCTTGATGTGGATATACTAGATCTTGATGTGGATACTAGATCTTGATATGGATACTAGATCTTGATATGGATATTAGATCTTGATGTGGATACTAGATCTTGATGTGGATACTAGATCTTGATGTGGATACTAGATCTTGATGTGGATATACTAGATCTTGATGTGGATACTAGATCTTGATGTGGATATACTAGATCTTGATGTGGATACTAG
>NW_019397710.1:2677-5052 GCF_000591075.1 Eurytemora carolleeae | reverse complement strand
ACAATAAAATTAATAATATTAAATTTCTCATTCTAAAACGACTTTTTTAAATTTACAACAATCTTCATTAATTGACCGGCAAGTCCAATTAAACCTGTAAACTGCACTTATCAACCTTCCAGATATTTTTACTTTTCTTAAGCTGAAAATTGATTGTACAGTGTCCAATCAAATGTTAAGTAAAAGCAGGATTCATATTTAGTTACATCAATTTATTGAAAAATGTGCAAAACCTTGCCAAATAAATCAGTTTTGGAACATAATTGTCATTGACAATAATTTCGAGCAATTGAATAGAATAAATACATATTGTATTGCTTACAAAATGAATGCTAAAAATGTATTTAATATTGTATACTCTATATTTAGGATCCTTTGAAAGGATAAGGTTAGCCTTGAGTATTGAGTATTCAAGTTTGTATATAATATATCAAATAAGAATGCTTCCAAAGGGTGTCCAAAAAAATATTTCTTTTCGAATTTTTATTTGAAATTCTGCGGAGTAGTTTATTTTTCATGTAGATTGACAAAAAAACGTTTTAAATGGATTTTTTGTGAAAGTTTAGTGAGACTATAATAAAATTCTAAAAAATGGAAACGAGGGTTTTCCAGTAAAAAATAGATTTAGGAAGAGTCCTAATCAAATTCGCGATCTATCTATAATATTTTCATTAAGATTTAACATGTTTCTCACTCAAGAAATATTAAGGTTGTGATATCCTTAATCCCGATTGGTTAATTAATCTTGAGGAGATCAAGCATTATTTAATCTTGAGATTTAGAAAAAGAGTGGATCAAGCATTAATCCCGATATCCACCATTCAAAAGTTCCCAGCTCTGGAGGGATGAACTAAGCGCAAAATTGAATTTGACCAATTAAAGAAAAATGTAGTTTCTTTCTTTGAATCTTAAGGTAAGCCGTCTTTTCTTTTTAAACCTGGGAGAATTTTGCCAATGACTGGAGAATTAAAAAAAAAATAATGCGTCAGTCCAAAAAAAATAATATATGAAATTTCGATCAATTTCTTTGAGACATATTAAGTCCATGAGACTTTATTTCGTTGAGGTATATTGAATTTAAAGTGATATATCACTGTACACGTCATTCAATGGATATATATTCAGGGGTATACAAATACATATTGTATACAAATACATTTTGTAAATTTGTTAATTTTCTCGCCATCACAGGGGGGGGGGGGTGCTGAGTGTACATTTTAAGTTAACGTATATATTTATCCTTGTAAATTCTTTTATTCGCGTGGACACTAAATACCAAGGATCCTGGGTCGAGGAATTTTGTCTGGAAATATCTCTGGACCTAGAACTGCACCCGAGGACCCTGAGGAACTCCTTTACACTTTAGGAAACTATTTTTCAGAGTAAAAACTTCTTGAAATTATTGCAACACCGAATATTGCTATGAATGTATTGGATAGGGTGAAGCACTATTATGATGACTATATATTTTAATATGTCAGTTTTACAGGGGGCCTCTTAGTTTAAATGGAGTTTGTTATTTATATAGTGCTGAGGAGAGATAAATATGAATAGGCATAGGAAATGACAGAAGGCAGAAGATGGAAGATATGGATAGGGCAGAAAGTATGGCAGGAACTAGAATAGGATATGGCAGGAACTATGGTAGGAAAGGAATTATAATAGGGCAGGAACTAAAATAGGAAAGGAATTATAATAGGACAGGAACTAGAATAGGAAAGAAATTATAATAGGGCAGGAACTAGAATAGGAAAGGAATTATAATAGGGCAGGAAGTAGGATAGGGTATGAACTATTATAGGGCAGGAACTAGAATAGGAAAGAAACTAGGCTTTGACATAAAGTAGGCTATGACAGGAAGTAAGTTGTGGCAGTAAGTAGGATATGGAAGGAAGAGTAGGACATGGCATGAAGTATGATATGAAAGGTAGTAGGAAATGGCATGAAGTAGGCTAAGGCAGGAAGTAAAGGACCAGGCAGGAAATTTTACCTGTTGAGACTGTTTCTCCATACTAAGTATTTTCTCAATCAAAGCTGCGGTCAGAAGATTTAATTTCTTCCTTTTGGATCCATCTTCCTCTTTCTTCTTAACTTCTTCGTCTCTTTTCTTCCCACTTACTTCCTTAATCTTCCCTGATTCTTCCAAGGTTGAAACATCATCTTCCATCTTCCTACCTTCCTCTTCTGGATCTTGTTTTCCCTTTTTTCTAAATAAAAAAAATTAGTTTTTACTTTTTTTAAATGAATGGAATGATGATAAATGAATGGAAGGGGGAGGGATGTTGAGAAGATAATATAAATGGATGGAAGACTGAAGAGAGAGAAAAGATGAGATGTTTTCTTTCAGATGGATGAAGGGGTAGAGAAGGGGAGCA
>NW_019397710.1:670-1625 GCF_000591075.1 Eurytemora carolleeae | reverse complement strand
TGAGAACTATAAAGATCTCCAACTATACCTGAGAACTATAAAGATCTCCAACTATACATGAGAACTATAAAGATCTCCCACTATACCTGAGAACTATAAAGATCTCCAACTATACCTGAGAACATGATCTATATCTGATATTTTCCTCTCAAGAATTAAATCCAGACTAATCCTCATTTTATCCAGAACTGGATCCGTTCTTCTTCTCCTCTTCTCATTCATCCTAGATATTTATTCATTCATTCACCCATTCACCCATTCATTGCATTATTCATTCAGGTATCCATTCATTTTTTCAGTCATTCAGGTATTCAGGTATTCATCTATTCAGGTATTCATCTATTCAGGTATTCATCTATTCAGGTATTCATCTATTCATGTATTCATCTATTCATGTATTCATCTATTCATGTATTCATCTATTCATGTATTCACCTATTCAGGTATTCATCTATTCAGGTATTCATCTATTCAGGTATTCATCCTTAGTATTCATTTATACGTTCATCTTTAATATTCATTCATAAACTAATCTTTAATATTAATTTATACATTCATCTTTAATATAAGTTTATATTATCATCTTTGATATCCATTTATACATTCATTATTAAATGCATATATACATTTAGCTTTCATATTCATTTATAGATTCATTTATGCCTTTACATTCAACTTTAATATTCATTTATACATTCATTTATGCCTTTATATTTAACTTTAATATTCATTTATAAATTCATCTCTAGTATTCATTTATACATTTATCTTAAATATTCGTTTATTCCGTTGTGTGAACTTAAAACTTCAAAAACTCATTCATCTTTCGTTAAAATCCAGCTTCCGCCAAATTGAATAAAATATTCAAATTATTTAATTATTTTATTGATTACATAACCCCGGATCATCTTCAAGACAAATTAAAGCCTAATATCAATTGATTGCGAATGTCTGT
>NW_019397710.1:0-381 GCF_000591075.1 Eurytemora carolleeae | reverse complement strand
TTTGTTTGTTGTTGGTTTGTTTGTTGTTTCTTTGTTTGTTGTTGGTTTGTTTGTTGTTTCTTTGTTTGTTGTTGGTTTGTTTGTTGTTTCTTTGTTTGTTGTTGGTTTGTTTGTTGTTTCTTTGTTAATTGCTTAGTTTGTTTGTTGTTGGTTTGGTTGGCCTGGGTGCTCTCTAATATTTATGTGGTTTGAAATATATCCTTGAGTATCCAATAGATGTTTTTTAGTTTTCATAATTTGCAGTTTAAAGATTTGCTTGTTGTCATGGGTTAAACGTCTGATTCCCAGTTAATTGTATGTTGATTAGTACGGGTCTTCATTATTCATTCGGGGAATTATAATTGGATATATCCTAAATCCTAAATCCTAAATCCTAAATCC
>NW_019397709.1:0-46875 GCF_000591075.1 Eurytemora carolleeae | reverse complement strand
GTCAGTATAGATTACAGGAGGACCTTACAGGTTGCAGAGTAGGATTACCCTTCTTAGTTAGCCAGAAATAGTCACATACAGGCTTATGGGAAGGGAGGACAGAGTACCTGAACCTTTGAAATTCAGGAAGACGACAAAAAGGTAGGGCTTTTTCATTGGGCCACGCGGGCAGATCTTGAAACTTGCGAGTTTAAAGATGGAGCTCAACTATTCACCTTCAACTCTGCACTTGAGAATCAGGGTAAACGTTTGGCATCTCAACTTTTCTCAACTCATCCTAAATAAATTAAACATCTTGAATTGCCAGTTAACAATGATATAAAAAAATGAAGCTTTCTTTCAATTTATAAATGGAATATTTTCAATCTTGATTTCTTTGTAAAATGAGATGCAGATTTATGCAAAATAAACAACAGAGGGAATTAACTTATTTCTAATGAAAAAAACGACGACATCATACTTACTGTAACTAAGACAGATATTAACTCCAATGATAAAAAAGTAGAAACAAGGTGCATCAACCAATTTTATGTTTTTAAGACACTTTCTAGTTATAATTTTAGTTAACTGTTTGTGTACCATTTAAAATGCAACCATTGTATGGCTTTTCTACCTAACACAAGGCGATGGGTTTGCACAATTTTTTAAACGCACCTTTCAAGAGAATTTGTACATTTCCAGTTTTTCTTGAATAATTTGACGCATTTAGCGTTTTAGTTTTGCACATTTTTTATTGAATGACTAGATTTTGCAATAAAAAGTAAGATTTTTGCAAATTTGCGATTTTTTCAGATTATTGAAGTAGAGCCCAAGGGCTTTACAAATATTATAGATTTTTATTACGATAAGAAAATACGAGTCAACCCCCTAGTCTATTTTGGGTAAACCAGACGTAAGTCGGATAGGGTTAAGCTTGGAAATGTTGTAACCTTCAGTATGTATGATGCTCTTAATTTTAGTTGTTATTGACTAGACAAGTTGGACTCGAAAGTTTTTTGTGCTTGTGAAATCAATCCCTCTTCCTAACCTCACTAACAACAAGGAAAAACCTTAGTGATTTTATATGATCTTGCTACAGGCATTATTTAGCCAGTCATATAGTTTACTTAGGGCTTTAATGTTAGGTACTAGAACCTAGCCATTCAAATTCAAAATATCGCAAAAATAGATTAAGCTTAATTAAGCCTTTAACTACAGTTAAGTTTAATTTTAAACTAAAAATTTCTAGGATTTAATAAAAAGAATGTTGCTCAAAATTTTTTGGTGATTGAGAATATTACTCAGACAACTGCAAATTAAAATATTCTCGACTGCATATTAATATGTTCTAATGAAAAAGTTCATGTGTTTTGACTTGAAATAATTGAAATAATTCCCCCCCCCCCACCTTGATTTTTTAAAAAGTGAATTTGGTCAATTGTATGTCCAAACAATGAACAGCTTCGGGGAGTGGAAAGCACAGGAAATGTGTAAGCAAGGTTTGGATTTAAAAAAAAAAAATATAAATTTTGAGTGAAAGTGTGGGGCGGCAAGCAAATTTTTTAAAATCTAGTCTTTAAAAAAAATTGTAGGACTAAATGGCTCTATCTTATTGCGCTCCTATTTTCAAATGAAAAATATTCACTGCGCCAAATTTTAACATTTTCATGCTAAAGGAAAAATCTGTTCTAAATTAAACATTGCCTTTCTGAACGTATCTAAAACTAGTGAACTTAAAAACATATACTTTGGAGTGCTATGAATTTTTTTTGGATCTTTTAATTTATATCAGACAAAGTAATGGTTTATGTATGTGCCCAAGTAAAATATTTTTACCTTCCTAAAATCTAATATCACTTCTATTCTCTGCCACCTTATCCCCAACATTGTTAGATTCATCATGTGACATTTGTGGTAGATCAGCCAAGAACTCATCCAGATACTCCATTGCAGGTTCAAAATCCACTCCAGTATTTACCAGTTGATCTCACACCCTCTGATGGTGACCATTATACAGAGCTCTTTACCTCCACCTTAATCACAGCATTATATACTTCTGCCTAGCCACCAATATTCAATTCTAACAGACTCTGTTGGTTTCCTTTCTTGTTGTTATTGTTGTAGCCCTTCCTATTCTGCATCTTGTTCTCAACCAGTCTGGAGTCGAGATGGACAGCCACAAAGTCAAAAATGTGGGCTGTAAACAGAGCCACCCTCTGTCCACAGTCTGGATAGCTGTCTGAGTTATATACAGTGGGGTTTATACAGTGTAGGTAGCTTTTTAGATGTGAAGAGTAACCAGAGCAGAGTTGAGCTAGGATGGTATGGCAACTCCTAGATGTTTATTTTAGGGGCAGGAAAGTTGAGCACTGGGTTAAGGGAATGTCTGGTCCAGGGAAAGGACAGCCTGAGAAAATGCTCACAGGGTATAGTTCTTATCTCAGGTTTAATACTAATTATCAGGTTTCTGACATAATGCCAGACAGGTCTGGAATGGTAACAATCTAAAAACAGGTGTATATTGTCCTCCTGAACCCTACACAAGGCACAGTTTCCTGTTGGATGCTGTTTCAACCTATTTAGTCTCTGTTTGATTGGATAAATGTTATTTATTATAATAAACATTAAGTCCTTAGATGCAGGAGACAGAACAGGAGAATTCATCCTACCAAAGATTAGAGGCCAAGGCAGAGCTGGAAACCTGGAGATAATCCTTGGAGGAGGTGTGGATAAAAAGTTGCAGTACAAAGACTTTACTTTAACCAAACCTAAATCTCCAGGACTCAATATTTCCAAGGAGAACCCCTCCTTTAGTAAGCTCAAAGAGTGTTTAAAATAGGTGGGAGTTAGATCAGCATTAAGACCTCTGGCAAGATCAGGAAAGTAGTTTCTTAGTTGCAAATCTAACCAGTAGGATAATGTTTTCGGCAGGAGGTTTCACCATGCAACATTCTACAGGTTTGTTTCAAGAAAAGTGCATCACATTTGGCTTGTATGTTTGGGACTCCAAGTCCACCTTCCTTAACAGAAACATGGAGCTAATCATAAGGAAGGTGTTCCAACCTTCCTAACCAGAGAAACTTCCTTGTGAGTCTATTTTACTTGTCAAGAGTTTCCCTCGGTAAGGGAAGAATTCGGCTGAATACCAAAGCTTGGACATTGCAAAAGTTGAGATAACAAAATCCCTATGTTGCAAGGTTGGGAGCATTCTGCTACTCCAAGATAACAAACACTTTTTAAACCCCTGCAGACAATTTTCCCAAGAAGCTTTAACAGTGGCCCTTACTGTGGGCTTGAGCTGAACCCCCAAAATCTTTTTAGAGTTTCCTCAGTTCTGAGCCAGGGTAAAGGCCAAACATCTCTGCCAACCCAGTTACCCAGGCCCATAATCTTGGATTTATTGGACCTGTTCAAGACTGTACCTGATCCAGGTATAGGAGGTCTTTAGCATCTGTAGATAGCAGAAATATCATCAACATAATCCTCATCCTTCTGCCTGAATCCAGCAAGGGAGACTCCTGTTACCCCTTTACCTATTTGGACCAGGAGAGGTTCCTGGTTTACAAGGTAAAAAGGCATAAAGGATGATTGAAACAGGAAGTTTCATGGTCAGAGAACCAAAGTATTAATATTACAATGCATAGTTTTTATCTTGCCAATGAAACATTGAGGAAATTTCATTTTGACTAATACTTTGCATATAAAGTCTACTGAGGTTTTATCATAGGCTTTAAAAATGTCAAAGCTCACTAGATATGCTGAAAGACCTCTTTGATTAATATAGTCCATAGTAGACAGAGTGTTTACAGCTCCACCAAGAATTGATTTTGGGGAGTTTGTACATAACTGATTACTAGTTAGTACTTTAGGAAGCACTTTATTTAGCCTAGAGGCAATAACCTTAGAGAGGATCTTAGAGTCACGGCAAAGCAGGGTGATAGGCCTGACTTGGGTAATGGTTGGTACCCCAGTCACCTTACTTATCAACCTGGTCACTCCTTCTCTATTAGACTTGATTAATTCTCCAGAATCAAGCTGATCCTGAAACAATTGCACAAGAGTTGGACCAATGATGATCCTGGTTCTCTGGTAGAACTCATATGGGAGTCCATCCAGACCAGGAGACCTATGTGAGGCACATGACTCCAAGGGCTTCTCCAAGTCCTCCATACTCAAAGGTTGCTCAAGAGCATGCCTTTCCTCCTCTGGGAGCACTCCCAAACCCTCCATAAACTCCCTAATGAACTCATCTGAAGGGCTGAAAGGTACTCCAGTATCAACAGGATCTGGTTCTCCTTCAACAGTCCTATGATTCCCATTGAACAATGGGCCATAGAACCCCAGAACCTTCTACTCTATCCTGCCACTATCTCTCTCCTCAACCCCATTGATCATAAGGGAGGAGAGGTTGGAGACCCTACCCTGCTTGACCTCTCTATTAACATGATATAGAGAGCCTCACTCCTCCTTAGCAAACTCCTTAGTCCGAGATCTGATAAGGAATCCCTGGAGTTCCTCCTGGAACATGGCTTTCAGTCTTGTCCTGATGTAGAATACAGACTCCCAGTCCTGGTCCCCCAAAGCCTTATCTAGTCTATGGAATAGGTAAAGCTTGGTACCTTTCCTAGCTCTTGATCTCTCCCTTGACAGTTCCTGGAGAAAGATTCTAATCTCAGGCTTAGCTACCTCCTCCCACCAGGAAGAGACTGACGTCTGGGGATCAACTGCTTCCACCAGATTCTCCCAGAACATCCTTGATGTTTATCTTAGGGGCAGGAAAGTTGACAACGGGGTTAAGGGAATGTCTGGCAATAGTGTTGTGTACCTCTTGGGTATAAATAGTTTTCAGGCCATATTTATAACTAATAGGGTTGATGTCAATATCTGGTGGAAATAAGTTTTGACAGTGTAGGCAAACTTGCTAATGAGGGTATTCTTCATCTGTCTGGGTGGTGGTGGGCAGTATAACTTCTGTTCGTGGGGATGGTTGGTTTGCTGGGTAGACAGGAGAAATTTTTCGGAAAGCATTTCAGTGTGGTTCTTAGCACATTATTTTTGATTCATGGTGAAGATAGTCAATGTTTCCTTTCTTCGTTTGAATAATAGGGTGTGGATATACCCTCCTTATATTGCTTACACATACAAACTGAGCTGGAGAACCAGGAGTCTTGTTTGTTACAACCAAGACCTGAGAGCCCAAGCTTGGAGTTTCCCCAGTTGAAAACCCAGGGGTTGCAACCTTATTAGTTTCATGCTTCTCACCCAGGTTGATTAACACAGACTCTGGACTAAGCTGCAGGTCCAGTGAATAAGTCAGCTGATCCTGGAGAACCGGCCGTGGTTCTTCCGCTCCATTAGGGAAAAGTCCAGGGACTTCATCAATAGTTACAGATTACACATTTCGAAAAATGAATAGGCGCAGAATTTCTTCTGGGTGATATTGAACCTCAGGAACCTCAGCATCAAGACCCATGCCAGTCAGAAAAGTTTGAGAGGGAGTATAATCTTGCCCTTCAAAATCCCTTCCATCTTCCTCCACTTGATCATTAGTTTCACTATCATGGATACTATCTCCTCTTCCTAATGGATCTTCAAGGCCTGCATCTCCTCCTCCTCCAGGCAACTCAACATGTTGACCATATACAGAACAGGCTCCATCCTCATGTGCATCTCGACTAGGGTCATCACCTTCTACCTGTTCCAATGGGGGATACTCAGCTGCAGCATTGGATGCCCAAGATTTAGGCATAGGCTTGCTTCTGACAATACCCTTAGCACTCTTCATACAGAACAGAGCAATATGACCAGTTTGCAAACATTTGAAACAAGTTCTATCCGTCTGATCAGAGAAAATCTGCAAGGATTCTCAAATGACACCAATTTCGATAAAAGCAGGTAAGGCAGCCCCAACCTTTAACTTCATTCTCAGCAGAAGGGTTCCATCCCATACTTCAGAAATTCATCAAGAACTCCCACTCTAAGCGAAACAATGACTCCAAACTCCTCCATCTTATGCTTTACTTTATCCAAACTGATATGAACCTAAAACTTCTCTAGTTTATACTTCACCAAGCCTTTCAACTTGCTCTTATACTAAATCCCAGTCCCAAATTTTCTGGAGTAAGGGGAGCACCTGAGCCAAGTACAATAGAAAGCAGTATTTCAAAAACTTTAACTCTATGTCTCAGGGTAGGAAAAGTCCAACTAGCCCAAGACATCAAATATTTTCTGATACCAGTGAGACAAGCCTTCCAGGAAGCATTGACAATATCTTTATATTCAGAGTGAATTCCAAATGTCTTTATTGAAGGAACAGTTTGGAGCCAGGGTAGGGGTCACACGAATTAATCTTTCCAGGAACCCAACCCAAGATCAGACTTTCTGGATCTGTTTAGAATCATACCAGCCAGAGCTTCAAACTTGATAAAGGCCCAGTCCATCATTACAAAAGGCAGGAGCTGACAACATTTATGTCCAGGACCTACCGAGCAGAGTACAGCTCAGCCTCTTGTACTTACAAAATATCTTATCAATTAGCTTCAGATCGAAGTGCCTAGTTGAGAACATGTTGACACCTTTTGCCAAACTGGTCCAACCTGCACTCCTGTGGTCACCTTTACTAGACTCCTGATCAGTGGCTCTATGCTGATGAAGAGGGGAACTGATGAGGGCAACCCTGCTTGAGCCCCTGGATATTTCGTAACTGTACTCCATCAAATACCTGGATCACCGTCTCACAACCCTCCAATATCAGGTCCAGGATTTCAAGAGTCCTATTTGAATATCCCATCCTCCTCATAATCTCCAAGATGTAGCGGACCACCCAAAAATCTTTACTCCCCTCTTCATTCAAACTACTCCATTGCTTCGCTGCTTCCTCTATATCCTTAAGGTCTACTTCCAGATCATCCTTGAGAAACTCCATCCTCACAAGGGTGGATACTCGCCACCCACCAGGGACAGTACTCTGAATATCCAGGATATGGTTTGCACCAATCAAAACAAGGTGGTAAGACACTGCTGGAGCATTGGTATTCACTATTAATCAAAGAGACAAATGATCAGATCTTTGTATCAACGTAGGTAGAATGCACTTTCCTCTCCTCTCAGGTAGAGATACTTTAGAATTCAGGGGTAAGGATTTAAACTCTATAACTTTGATTAAGTTACTGCAGAGTTATCCACTACAACATGAGATTAACTTCTTCAGGAATTCCAATAAGTGAAGCAATCTCTTTTTGAATATCTTTCATAACCAACCTCCCGATTCCGGATAAAACTCACCCATGTCCACCTAACCTCCTACTCCAAGAAATTTCCAACCTCAGCTCCACAGAGGATGAACTATGGATAGTTGTTTTCAACATCAACCCTTCTCCTCCAGGAACTGAGTCAAATCAGGGATGGTGACTTAACTTCCACTAGACATGATCTCAATCAGAAACTTCCTTGTAATCCCAGACAAGCCACTTTTTCTCCTTAAAATTTTATAATTTGTTTAAAATGAATTATATCTTTTCAAATAACACAAATAAAATAACTTTAGAGCCCTAAAAATAAAGAGTTTGTAGTGCAGTATTCAAGAAAGTTTTTATGAAGAAATTAATTAACATGAGAAGAGAAATTTAATAAATCCAATTTTTTATATTTCAGTCCTGAAACCTCAGTAGTTTTTCAAAACATCCCAGGTAACTAAAGTGAGGAATTTCCCCAGATTCTCCACCTGTGGTGACTTTCTTTTAAGAGTTTCTGAGGAATATCTCAAGAATCATTTCCTGTAACTGATTTTCTTGAGAAATTACCCAGAATTGGTCCACAAGATGAGATTTCTGGGAGATCAGTTTTGAGACTCGGTTTCAAGAAACCATTTTCATTTTTGGAGGTCATTTAGGTCATCAGAGGTCGTTAGAGGTCATTAGAAGGTCAAACACTGGATTCGTTGCTGTAACTGTATTCCTGGGGTTCCTAGCTTTTGTTTGATATGCATAAAGCCATAGTTAAAACATTTTCATTTTTGGAGGTCATTTATGTCATTAGAGGTCGTAAGAGGTCATTAGAAGGTCAAACACTGTATTTGTTGCTGCTACTGTATTCTCTGGGTTCCTAGCTTTCGTTTGATATGCATAAAGCCATAGTTGAAAATTTTCTATTTGTGGGGGTCATTAGAGGTCATTTGAGGTCATTAAAATTCAATGTGATTTTATTTTAAGAATTTTGAACCCTAATTAGGCGTGCAGCCAAAAAATTGGAAGATTTGAACCAAAAATGAAGGCAGGTCCCCCCCCCCCTACATCAAATGTGCCAACTCCACCATCCCCTTTAGGAGTAGATTAGATTTTATAAAAGGAAACTAAAATTTTTGGCATCCAGAGTTCGAAATATCCAGATATCCAGATCAAGCATTGATCTCATAACTAGTGAACATCTATGGATTAATATAATCTTTAATTCAATATCCCATGTTTATCAGGATTAACTTAAATGACAAGATTGGGCATTGATCCTCAAATTAAAAGTGCCTGCAGTGGATATTGAGTTCAAATGATTTGTATAATGAGTTTATACTTATGATCTTTAACAAAAAAGGCTTAGGCTAGAAGAATTAGAATTGACAATTAGAATTACCTGGTTTCATTGAGTTCCGTCTCATTTTCTTTGGAGAACTCAATTATAATCCCTAAAAGAAGGAAATATGTTATTATATACAGAAATTTAATTAACAAAGATATGTGTATAATGAGGCAGGAAAAAAACTAAGAAAATATCCTGCAAATTTTTGAGCAAAAATAAAAAATACTAAATCTTAGTTTGATCTGAGTGTCAATGTTAATCTTGCAGTTTATATTTGAAAATGCAATTAACTGTTTAACTAGAAATGTTGCTTTACCATTTATTAGTATTGAGTAATCTGAAAGCTGATGTATTTGAAATAAGAAGTTGTGTTCTATATAATAAAACAAGACATTCGTATATGTATATGTTGTCTATAGCCGGCCAAACAGCTGGACCAATCGGCTGAAATTTTGTGTGGACACTCATGAGTGGCCTGGGGGTGATATAGGCTAAAAAAATTCAAACATTTATTTTCAATTTTTTTTCACGGGCAACGCTGAGCCCTTCAGCTAGTATAATATGTTTAAAGAGAGGCTGTAGACAAATTTGAAGAAATTAGTAAAAGGGTTGGGACAGATATAAAGAGAGGACATTTGGACAAATTTGAATAAAATTGTAAGAGTAGATTTGAAATAAGAATGCAGGATGGATTTGAAGAAAGAAAGAAGGCTTGGATGGATCCAAAGAGAGAAAATAGTTTAGAGCGAATGTGAATTATGAACTTTTTTCCTTATCTCTAAATTTTCATCCATGTCACAATTGCAATATTTCAAAAAATTGTCTTTCCGCAAGACATTTTAAATTTAAGCTCAGTGGCAGAGCGCTGGTCTTGTAAACCAGAGGCCGAGAGTTCAATCCTCTCTGGAGGCATTTTTAAGCACCCATATGACTTTCATTTTCAAGATTTTCTATTAAGGCTACACCGACGGAGAAAAACCAAGCAAGAATGACTGAAAGGAGAAACTGAACCAGCTGGGAACTTAAGAATGGAAAAACTTTAATCCTGACTTCTTCATCCGAATATCCACTGTGGAAACTTTTCATTTTAGTCACTCTTTTTCTCTCTCCTTGGATATCCGTTAATTGTTTTCTCCAATGAGAATATTTCTGTTCTCTCATTGGTTGCCCGCTTTTCTCTGATTGGCTGCTACAGTTTCTCAGATGATTAAATATTAATTTGAATTTTATCGTTTTTCATACACTTTTAAGATAATCTTGCAAGATTATGTTAATCTTGAGATTATCAAAAAAGAGGATCAAGCATTAATCCCGATATATCCACCATTCTAAAGTTTTCAGCTCTGAGCTGATAACTTAAGAATTTGATACCCTTAATCCTGATTAACAAATCTGAATATCCAGTGTGGAAACTTTTAATTTTCATTTTAATCCACTCTTGCTGAAAATCACATTTTCTACTATATGTTACAAAGAAAGGTTTGATTACATATACAGATACGATGCTATCTTGCTTGGAACTAAAGTCAGATGTTCACAACATTTAAACAAATATAAATAAAATTATGTTAATATGAACTTATTAAATAAC
Organism: Eurytemora carolleeae; assembly: GCF_000591075.1. Taxonomy (NCBI): domain Eukaryota; kingdom Metazoa; phylum Arthropoda; class Copepoda; order Calanoida; family Temoridae; genus Eurytemora; species Eurytemora carolleeae. The sequence goes on along the minus strand of NW_019397709.1, from coordinate 36,734 downwards.
ATATTTTATCAAATATAAGGACTTTAGTCCTTTTAAGCATTTGTCTTAATAAATATTAATCCAAAACTTGTGTTCGTTCAATCGATCATTAGTCCAGTTGATATGACACCGCAAATGCAGGAAAATTAAAAACCAATTTTTCAAAAGTTAAAGATTGAATATCAAATCTGTAGAAATTAATCTTCAGATTAGCAGAAGGAGAGGATCAACAATTGATCTCGATATCCATCATTAAAGTTTTCAGCTCAGGATGGATTTTTAAAAAAAGTTCGAAATTAAAGTGAAAGATAGATCTTAAAACAGGCTTAAATAGGGCGTATACGGAAATAAATCTGGGGGGTGGGGGGAGAAATTTTAACTGCAAATTCAAAACATTTGGCTTCTTGGATTTCAGACATAAGTAAAACGTACAAGAAACTGTAAAGGGAACCAGTACACATACAGTCCAATTACCTTGCAATTACTACTTAATCTCTTCTTCAAACAACACTAGCAGAAAAAAATTGCTCTGAGTTCTAGGGGCTATACAGATCTTGGGGGCACTCCCCCTCTTGCCCCCCCCCCATGTATATGCCCTTTAAATAAATGAAAATTAAAGTTTTAAAATAATCATTGGGCAGATTTAAATTGAGGGTTTAAGCAAATTACATTATTACAAGTTAAGAACATGCAGATTTCAAAAATAAATACCTGGTTTACTTCTAAATCTTGGGTCTCTGATCCCCAGCACTGTAGGATTGATCTAGACTCCAATTTAATCTCCTAACTGTAGTGTTCTTAGCGGTCTCTGGAAGAGCAGATAATTATTTATATTTCTCCTATTCTCCCTGCAGCTATTCTTTCTCTACACCTCACCCATCTCCTGGTTTAACATATTCCAAGGGAGAATGATCACCCATTATGATCTTGCAATCATCTCTGAGAAACATTACAAATTCCGCCATTTTAATCCTCCTTGAACCTACGCCACTTTCCATGTCAAATCTAAAAGAAGGACGGACCAGGATACAGTCCCAGTATTGATAATTTAACTGGTGCTCACTCTTAACAAGAATTCAGGATTTAAGCCAGGTGTTAAGCTTGAACCTCAAGTAAGGAAGGGTACCACCACAGAACCCTGGAGCACGCTCTGACTTACAGCTCCCTCTGGCTCCCTCTAGGTCTTTACTCCACAATAATGAACCCCTGAAACATGTATTTATGTATAAATAAAAATGTATTGAGAAACCTTAACAAATATTATCAAAGAAGAACGGAAGATCTAAAGTGAAAATCTTAGGAGGGATTTAAATATAATATAATAAATAATCTTATCGAGGGGAAAAATGTAATAATGAAATAATCTTGATGTTTTTTTCCAATGTGAATTGATACTTTGCTTTAAAATAATGCAATATTGATCTAAGTTGAAAAGATCAATAGAAGGAGCGTGTATGAATGAATTATAAGAATGAATATTCTTTAACTAGTATAATAATTTTGATTCTTTAATGCTCGGAGAGTGTAAGAATGCATTCTTTAACGCTCTGATCGTGTAATAATTTTCATTCTTTACACGAGCTGAGTGTAAAAGAATGAAAATTCTACGTCCACAGTGTAAGGCAGTCTTGAACACTAAGAAGCTAAGAATATCTAAAAATGTCTCCTTTACACCGTGTAATTTCAAATTCTAGAAAGCATCCTTACGCTGATAAAGCTGAGCTGAGTTAGTCTGTCTTCTAGACTCATTCACGCTTTACATTCCTCAACCAAGAATTCAATCCTAAAAAAGTGCCATAATTAGTAACACAATCTCTCAAAAGTTATCATACTATTTTTGGTAAATTTTCCTACATCAAGTTACCATAAAAATCAAAAAGTTTTATTAAAAATGGGTTTTTAAAACACCATGATTATTTTGACAAAACATTTCGATGAGTCTAGTCTTCAAGAACAAGACTTGTTTAGTTGTATTTCCAGTGTCAATTTTGAAGTATTATGTTAAAATTTAAACAAAACTTCATTTCTTATTTGCACGCCAAAACAAATTTTCCTAAAGGCATTTTCCCAAGCAGCAACTTACCAAGGGTATTTTCCCAAGTGGCAACTTCCCAAATGTGCAATTTTCCAAGCAGCAACTTCCCAAATGGACATTTTCCCAATTGACAATTTCCCAAGTGGCACTTTTTCAATGAAATATATGATATATTTTGCTATATATTAATGTATCTCATGCAACTGTTATTCTAACTTAGGCCATAAGTATTCAAAGATATTTTCTTTTATTGTGCGCGTACGCGGACATTTAAGCCTTTGGAGGTGAATTTATTTTAGCGCATATTTGTTTCAAGAGTGTCAGGAAAAATGTTCAAGTGCAATTAATGAAGTTAACAATGATTTATTGTCAAAAAAGTAACATTTTTTCACAAAAAGTGCGCGCGCGCACTTTTGCTCAGATTCCTACAAAACCAAAAAATGCATGTAATAAACATATTTAAGAGTTTGCATGCAAAAAATCAGCCTCCTACGACAATTCAAAGTTATGTTTAAACACTGTTTAAATTTTCCGGAGTAATACGTTTTTAAGTTGCGTATTTTCTAAAAAAAAAATTGCATTATTTTTTTTAAAATGTGAAACATAAATGTTCATTTTGCATTTAATACTTCCATCATGGGGGGTAAATGCCGTTTTTTCTTCATGGAAAGTTGCCACTTGGGAAGTTGTCATTTGGAAAAATGTACATTTAAGAAATTGCCGCTGAAGAAATTGCACATTTGGGAAAGTACCAAACACCCCTGCAACACCTGTTGCATAACTAGGAATACTTCTGCAAGTAATGTAATTCATGCATGTTGCAATAATAACATGTTGGTATAATAACGTTTTGTTGCCAAATTGTATATACGCCTTCATAGCTCAGTGGCAGAGCGCTGGTCTTGTAAACCAGAGGCCGGGAGTTCAATCCTCTCTGAAGGCATTTTTTATAAATAAAATAATGTTCAGATGGCAAAAATTGGACAGATGATGTTCATTTCCAACAACTTTACAGTGAAGTCAATGGATTTTTACTTTACCAAGGGTTCCCTAAGACCATTATTGCCTCAAAAGGCGGTAAAAATTTCCGAGAAAATGACCATTTAGGTAGATATTGCGACAAAGACTGCAATAACTACTGACAGAGTTTATAAAATAAAGAGTTCCATTTTACGAAATAGGGCGTGTGGCCTAATGGATAAGGCACCAGACTTCGGATCTGGGGATTGCAGGTTCGAGTCCTGTCACGCTCGTTCAAATTTTGATGTTTTTCGGTTAATTGTTAGGAAATTTAATACCTTTCAGTAAAATCGGATAAGTATTATCACTAAACCAGCAGTCTAAAATATACAAAAAAAATTGTTCTAATCAATGTTATATTGTTGCTTTAATACTGTAATCTAATCCTCCGCCTTGCATCTGTTGTTAAACTGACAGAAAATCTATCAAGCATCACCATCAAATAAAGAATCAAAGAAGACACATTTCATGAGCGCAGTTTAAAACCAAAAAGACAAGGATGGGATAGATTAAAAGTATAAGAATGGGATGCATTTAAAACATTAGGATGGGACGGGTTTAAAAAATAAGGATGAGACGGGTTTAAACAATAGGATGGGACGGGTTTAAAAGATAAGGATGGGACGCATTTAAAGATATGGATGGGGCGGGTTTAAAAGATAAGGTTGGGATAAGAATGGGGCGTATGTAAAAGATAAGGATGGGGCGGATTTAAAAGATAAGGATGAGACGGATTTAAAAGATAAGGATGAGACGGATTTAAAGGATAAGGATGGGATGGATTTAAAAAACTAAGGATGGGACGGATTTAAAAGATAAGGATGGGATGAATTTAAAAGATGAGGATGGGACGGATTTAAAAGATGAGGATGGGACGGATTTAAAAGATAAGGATGGGATGGATTTAAAAGATAAGGATGGGACGGGGTTAAAAGATAAGGTTGGGATAAGAATGGGGCGTATGTAAAAGATAAGGATGGGGCGTATGTAAAAGATAAAGATGGGACGAAGTTAAAAGATAAGGATGAGACGGATTTAAAAAATAAGGATGAGACAGATTGAAAGGATAAGGATGGGATGGATTTAAAAAACTAAGGATGGGACGGATTTAAAAGATAAGGATGGGATGAATTTAAAAGATGAGGATGGGACGGATTTAAAAGATGAGGATGGGGGGGATTTAAAAGATAAGGATGGGACGGATTTAAAAGATAAGGATGGGATGAATTTAAAAGATAAGGATGGGAAGAATTTAAAAGAAAAGAATGGGATGGATTTAAAAGATAAGGATGGGACGTAAGGAAAAGGATGGGGCGGATGCAGAAGATAAGGATGGGACGGATTTAAAGATTGAGGATGGGACAGATTTTAAAGAGAAATATAAGAAGGGTTTAATAGAGAAGGAAAAACAATATCTTATAAAAAAAATAGTTTAGATATTCGGACAGATTTGACATTTTTAAAGATTTTAACATTTGTATGGGTTAAACTGAAATTTAGGAATAAGGGGAAACAGTTAAATAAAATAGAACGATGATTAGTTACAAGGAGAGGGTTTGAAGAAAATATCACGACGGAGAAGTGTTTGCAAAGAAGTTTTAAGATTAAGGGGGGAACCCAGGAGAAATTCTTGCAACCAAGTTTGCAACATCTAATGGCGGTATTTATACCCTACAGGGCGCTCTTATCAGTACAGGGTGTGTGGCCTAATGGATAAGGCACCAGACTTCGGATCTGGGGATTGCAGGTTCGAGTCCTGTCACGCTCGACTAACTTCTTTTTAACTTTTGAATTGGCCTACCTTAGAGTTCTGAAGAGTTTTGGTGCGTGCTCACTCAGTGGGCTGAAATATATTAATGATAAAATATGTTTAAACTATTTACGACTAGTTTGGGAACCCAGCTCTGCCAGGAACTAAGTATTCTTTATAAGAGTCATCCTATTCATTTAAGACCTTTTAAACCAAGCTAAGAACATGTTCTTGATTCTACCGAGCTCTTCAATCAAAACTTTAGACAAATGGGTTAAGAGAGGTTTATGAGTTATGATCGGACATACAAACAAAATCAATCAAATCATGCTTTTAGGGAGGTCCAACTATCCACGATTTAATCTCGAGAATAAAACTTTAAATGCATATGTAGATTTTTAAGAATTTTAACTATTGGGAATTGTCATGAGGCATGAAACATTATGTTTTGTATAATTCTTTTTTTTATAAAATGTGAAGTTTAAATCTGAAATGACATATCTCTAGAAAATAAGAATAAAGTTCAAGTGAGAAATGACTATATTATACTATCTTTGTTAAGACATTGGACGGGTTTAATTCTTAAATAGTCAAATAAAAAGTACGAAGTACTTAATCCGCAAGCGGTCCTTCGCTTTCACTTCGCCTTCGGGTTTAGTCAACCCAATGACTCGTATACATGTTATACTCCTTGGTCAGTGTTTCAAGACGGGTCGCAGCCTACGCTGACCTACTCGGAAGGGAATGGCCGACCGCTGTACAAGTCGACCATGTGCCTGGTTCTTTTTTTCCCATTTTTATTTTATATTATCGTGAAAAATGTCGGTTAGATATTAAAATTTTGCATCCGCCTGAAACCAGCATGAAATAAAATGAAGCTAAATTTTAAATAAAAGTTTATCACAATTTTGACATAATATGCATTCGGACTGGAGAGAGGCAATGCATAGAGGGTGATAGATAGATACACTACACAATGAAGATAGATAGATACTGATCCCTGTTTAACAGAAAGGCCTAGTGATAGATAGATACAACCAGGTGATAGATATGAACGGATTAACCTCTCTCCAAATATTTAGTTTTAGTGCCGAGTTTGTGACAACAAATTAACAGAAGCAAACACTTCATAATGGATCGAGCACGTAAGATTAAACATTTCAAAAATGTGAAAACTACCAGGTTCTTAATGTGCCTTAAAGGGTCTGTTAAGAAAAAATGATAAAAGCATTTACTGAAAATCTGATTTCTGTCCCATATTTTAAGAGAAATTAAATGATGATAAAAGCAAACCAAAATTTAAAACCCTTTTTACCTATTTCATTATTCTGAAAGTATCGGCCGACAGACGGATTTGAGGTCTGTTAAGTTAATAGATGCATCGGCCGGCAGACGTTTTTAGTATTCTCAAGGTTTCATGGTAAAGTCGAGGCTAGTTAGAGAGGATTCGTCACACTGATCCTAAGACAAAACATAAAAAAACATAAAGGAGTATACATGTACAGACTACAGAGTGTCTCTGAAAAAAGTGTTTATGCTTTATAAATAAAATTTAAATTTATTAAATTTTTTTCTCTAAAATGCCGATATAACCCTCAAAAGTAGTCCTAATGTTAGAAAATGTTCCAAAGATCTTCAAAGTATAATTTAATTTTTACGTTTTAAATGACAGAATAGAAAAAATTGCACATTTTCAATATTCTATTGACACAACGATGTTTATTAAGCTAAAAAGGTTAAAACACACTTTTTTCAGAAACACCCTGTATTTATAACAAACAGATAGACATCCTCATGAACACACATATATATATATATTAGGGTGACACAGGAAGATCACCAAAAAATCAAAAATCAAAAAATCAAAAGGTGGATAGGTTCTATGTGTTATGTCTAACCTTAGTGGTGAAATCCAAAAAAATTTATGGTTCTAACTTTATTCTCTTAGGTGGAAACAGTTTTTGAAAAACCTTGACTTTTCTCACTGTAGAACTAAATGTTTACCGGCCATTTCTTTCATATAGTCAGACCTAATACCCACGCCTTCTCTTTGAACAATTTCAAGTCGCTTTCTTCTCACAGTCTCTCTGTTTAGACCAACTTGTTTGAGAGGGATATCAAGATAATTTACTATTGCTGCAAAAAACATTGTTTGGTCTCTATAGCTTAGCCCACTTCTTACGCTGAGGGAAGTTGTTGCCTCCACTAGTCCTTCTAGTGAGATATCTTTCTCAACTGTAACTAGAGTTGAACCTTTCTCAATTCTTATCTTTCTGGAAGTCTCATTTAAACCTATTTAAAATTGAAGATAAAGAAAACATTTCAAATAGTTTAAAAGTTGGTATTATAGTTCATTGACCAAAACTTTGTTCAACTCAAGGTTAAAATGCAAGAAAAATTAATTGCAGTTGCGGATACTCTGCGTACATATTGAAACCAGATCTCTCTGGGCGGAATTTGTAAACAAGAATTGTTCGTTTAGTATCGGAGGAGGTTAAGAGTATTAGATTTTGATAATTTTGATAATTTACATAATAGTTTCCTATGAACAGAATATTTCATTGATTTTTTTTTGTGAAAGATGATCCCATGTCAGGCTTCGACATCCGTCTTGTGTTTACATTACCGTCCAGAGACAGTACACTACCTATTCCCAACAGACGAGGCTGATTGGAAATGGCGGGATTGCAAGTTTGACCCCTCATCCCCTGAATTTTTAATCAGGCTGTCATACATATTTGGATATTCCATAACTTCTTTATAATATTTTTCACAGAGAGCACCGCTTAAGGTAGTTCGTATATAATTAAGTTATCCATATTATTCTTAGCAAAAATATTATTCAGAATTGAAATGTCTAAACCTGGATCCATCATCTCTTCTGGTAGCTTCAAATCGTCGGCGTCCATGAAATCGTCTTCCAGCCGCCGAAAGAGCAACTCTAAACGTCGGAGAACTAGAAATGTACGTAAGAATAATAATATATTAAAGACTTGAAAAGGGACTGTAAGTTAAAGTCCAAGATTAAGTGGAAAAATGAAGCATGTTTCACAAACCTATATTTACAGTTTAAATATACAATGGTGATCTAATGATCACTTAAATCTTCTTCAACATTACATTCACCCACAGAGCCCTCTGAAAGCCAACAATCATATATCATTAAAACGGCGGGTAAAACAGTGCCATCACTAATTAATTTAGATTGCAGTGGCAGAAGAGAAAAAAGAGACTAAAAGATACTTTAGATTGCAGTGGCAGAAGAGAACAGAGACTAACAAAGATACTTTAGATTGCAACAGAGAGACTAACAAAGATACTTTAGATTGCAGTGGCAGAAGAGAACAGAGAGACTAACAAAGATACTTTAGATTGCAGTGGCAGAAGAGAACAGAGAGACTAACAAAGATACTTTAGATTGCAGGGGCAGAAGATAACAAAGATACTTTAGATTGCATTGACAGAAGAGAAAAAGATACTAACAAAGATACTTTAGATTGCAGTGGCAAGAGAACAGAGAGACTAACAAAGATACTTTAGATTGCAGTGGCAGTAGAGAACAGAGACTAACAAAGATACTTTAGTTTGCAGTGGCAGAAGAGAACAGAGAGACTAACAAAGATACTTTAAATTGCAGTGGCAGTAGAGAAAAAAGAGACTAACAAAGATACTTTAGATTGCAGTGACAGAGGAGAAAAAAGAGATTAACGAAGAGAATGAGCTTGTGACAGATTTCTTCTTCACAGATCAGGATTTAAAGGTAACATCAGGGTAANTACTGCAAATCAGTGCAAATCACTGCAGAAAACACCGAAAGCTTAGTCGAGGGTGATATATAAAGTAGTAATCTCTGTTTGTTTTGATGTCCGCGCATAACTTAGGAACCCCTGGACCGATTTGCCTAAACTGCCTGGAAGAAAAGTAAAAAGTTTAATTGTTCTAAAAACCGAGTGCAAACATTGACTATAAAGAAACCCCTTCTAAGTTAAGAAATGTCTTTAGCTATCCTGAGGGAAACATCAACAGGAACCAGCTACTAGATGGTTCGATTAGTCTTTCGCCCCTATACCCAGCTCCGACAATCGATTTGCACGTTAGAATCGCTATGGTCCTCCATCAGAATTTCTCCTGACTTCAACCTGACCAGGTATACTTCACCGTCTTTCGGGTCTATGCATCTTTCACAGTTGATTAAAATATATAGATATAGTTTTCAATCTAAAGATGTTGCCATGCAACGAGTTCAAAAAATAAATAAAAAACTCCTTAGCAAACACTTTAATTTCATTTTTACAATAGAAGATTTACTTTTCTAAATTTGAAATGCTTTGGTTAAATATTTGTAAGCCTTGGGATTTGCATTTGCGAATATTCGAAGATAAACTATTCAAAAATAAAAGTTTTAAACAATATAAAATTCTGGATCGGTAGCCGGATCAAATCGAGCAGAGAACTTTTGGAAACTTCATCAATTATTTCATGTTGTTTAACCCTATTCTTGTTTTATAATGCAAAAAGGAAAAATAATCAATTTTACGATAGAAAACAAAGAAGGTTTAATCCTTTAATTAGGGAAATTAACTGAAACCTTCAAGGATTAATTAAAACCTAAACTAACATAGACGTTAAACAAACATGGTTAATACAGTCCACTATATAATTGGTAGATATACAGCATGGTTAATACAGTCCGCTATATAATTGGTAGATATACAGTATGGTTAATACAGTCCACTATATAATTGGTAGATATACAGCATGGTTAATGCAGTCCACGATATAATTGGTAGATATACAGCATGGTTAATACAGTCCGCTATATAATAGGTAGATATACAGCATGGTTGATACAGTCCACTATATAATTGGCAGATATAAAGCATGGTTAATACACTCCACTATAAAATTGGTAGATATACATCATGGTTAATACAGTCCACTATATAATTGGTAGATATACAGCATGGTTGATACAGTCAACTATATAATTGGTAGATATACAGCATGGTTAATACAGTCCACTATATAATTGGTAGATATACAGCATGGTTGATACAATCGACTATAAAATTGGAAGATATAAAGCATGGTTAAAACAGTCCACTATATAATTGGTAGATATACAGCATGGTTGATACAATCCACTATATAATCGGTAGATATAAAGCATGGTTAATACAGTCCACTATATAATTGGTAGATATAAAGCATGGTTAATACAGTCCACTATATAATTTGTAGATATAAAACATGGTTAATACAGTCCGCTATATAATTGGTAGATATAAAGCATGGTTAATACAGTCCACTATATAATTGGTAGATATGCATGGTTAATACAGTCCACTATATAATTTGTAGATATAAAACATGGTTAATACAGTCCACTATATAATTGGTAGATAAAGCATGGTTAATACAGTCCACTATATAATTGGTAGATATAAAGCATGGTTGATACAATCCACCATATAATTAGTATATATACAGCATGGTTGATACGATCCACTTTATAATTGGTAGACATAAAGCATAGATGATGAAATTCACAATAAAAATGGTAGATATAAAGCATGGTTGATGAAATTCACTATATAACTGGTAGATATAAAGCAAAGATGATGAAATTCACAATATAATTGGTAGATATAAAGCATGGTGGATGAAATTCACTATATAACTGGTAGATATAAAGCATAGATGATGAAATTCACAATATAATTGTTAGATATAAAGCATATATGATGAAATTCACTGTTGTGGGATGAAGATGAAAAGATTGAAGAAATAATTCCCTTTGTTTGATATCTATAAAACATGTGAAGCATGAAATGGAACCAGAGAAGTTGAGCAATAAAAATGGAGAACTAGATTCAATGAATGCTTTTATCAAAGTCTCAGAGACAATATAATAATATAGATAACATGAAGGAGAGATTTTACTTAAGATTTCCCTAGAACTTAGAATAAAAATAAAATATAACTCAGATATATTCACACACACTGACATACAGTTACATTTACATCTTTAAAACCTGATGGTGTAAACCTATGGTTGGAAAATATTTTCAGGAATAGAAAATTGGAGTTTGAGGCAAGTGTTTATTCCTTTACACAGAAACCAATCATCGAACAAAAAATTGTATGACGAAAATAAATCTGTATTATGAGGAACTCTAAAATATTAAAAATGTGGCAAGACAGGTTTAGCAAGACAGGTGTAGCAAGNTATAAAGTTTGTTTGTTTTTTAGCCATGAAACCTAGAAACAGTGAACAATATTTAGATTGATTTATCTATATAATTTATAAGATATCATTGGATATCACGCAACAAAAGGATCCTGAAGATCGCTTTTCTTTTCACAAATTCTTGTTTGAAATCCATATATCTGAGCAAACTAATAGATAGACTGATATTTCGAAGGTCTTTTCCATCAGGTTGCAAAGATATACGGATTAGAAAATTCAAATTTGTGCAATTAACTGAATTCCTTAATTTTGGATTAGGCATCGACTTAACTTAATATCCACAGTATAAATTTTAAATTGAAGGACTTAATTTAAGTTCCGGGAATAAACAGGAACTCCTCCATGCAAAAGATAATTAAACTTAAATTAACACTTGCATTGATGGGAACCCACTTTGCAGATTGAACAGATTGAAACTGTTAAACCAAGCTAAGAACATCGAGTTCCTCAATCAAAATTTGAGGCAAATCAGTCCATGAGTTATGATTGGACATACAAACAAATAAACAGAGATTTCTACTTTATCTTATCTACTTTCTAATTAAGATATCCTAGGACCAAAATTAAACAATTTAAACTGCCTACGGTCGGTTCAAATTTGAATCTCCGAATCAAATTTTTCCTTAATTTTTATGTTTGAATTAATGGTTCAAATTTGAACTGGCAGTTGGTAGTTCAGTGAAGTAGCTCAAATTCATTAAATTTGGCCCTTGGATGCTAATAATATCCAGATAATAAAGCAGCCTCTATTATCCTGGATCTCAATTAGTAAAGAAAGAAGAAAAATGTATAAGGGGGATATAATAACAATAACAATAAAGAATTCATTATTTCTTGATTATACCTTGGAGACTTTATATAAACGATTTACGGGATAGGAAGGTGTAGAAAAGAATAATATATTTGTATAGAGATAAAATGTATGGGAAAGATAAGATATGTATATAGTTCAGGGATGGGAAGCTTTGATATATGCAGATAAAGAAGAAGTTGACATTTAAATAGAACAAAGATGGTACAGGATGGATAAGATATGGGATGAAGAAGGTATGGGAAAAATACTATATGGAGAAGATATGGGAAGAGTGGGTAAGTTATGGGATGAAGAAGGTATGGGAAAAATACTAGATGGAGAAGATATGGGAAGAGTGGTTAAGAAATGGGATGAAGAAGGTATGGGAAAATACTGGATGGAGAAGATATGGGAAGAGTGGTTAAGATATGGGATGAAGAAGGTATGGAGAAAATACTAGATGGAGAAGATATGGGAAGAGTGGTTAAGATATGGGATGAAGAAGGTATGGGAAAATACTAGATGGAGAAGACATGGGAAGAGGGTAAGATATGGGAGGAAGAAGGTATGGAGAAATTACTAGATGGAGAAGATATGGGAAGAGTGGTTAAAATATGGTATGGAGAAAATGCTAGACGGAGAAGATATGTAAAGAGTAGGTAAGATATTGGATAAAGAAGTTATGGGAATTGAAAGGTGGATAAGATATGGGAAGCTAGGGTGGGTTAAGATATAGGATAGAGAATGTATGGAAAGAACAATAGATGGATAAAATATGGGAAGGGTGGGTTAAGATATAAATAAATAAATAATAAATTAATATTTTATTAGGCACATAAATATACATTTGCAAGGGTTAAACACACATTGATGAATTCTATGATTTTTACAATGCCGAGAAACCCGGAGAGCTCAATATCTGGATAACGAATGTATGGAAAGAACAATAGATGGATAAGATACGGGAAGAGTGGTTAAGATATGGGATGAATAAGATATGGGAAGGATAAAATATGGCAAGGATAAAATATGGTCTGGAAGATAAGATAAATATTGAATAGAAAAGGTTTAAAGATTAGTATAATTCTCTCTGCTCAGCAAAAACTAAGTTTGATCAGCAAAATTGGACTCGTATCTTAGAGACTCTGGATACCATTAGACAGATAAGGTGGGGGGGTAACCTGAAAATGTGACTTAAGTTTATATACAATAGAGGGAATATTACGGAAGTTTTTAAATCTTTTTTCTAATCTAAAAATTTCCTGCACCTTATTCTTAATCATTAAATAAAGCTACTAGCTTGGGAACCCAACTTTGCCTTGGAACAAAATTTTCTTATTAAGAGTCAATCTATTCAACTAAATATTTTTAAACCTAGCTAAAAACATTTCCCGTGGTTCGACAGAGTTTCCAAATAAAAATATGAGGCAAATCGGTTTAGGGGTTCCTGAGTTATGATCTTACATACAAACCCACAAATAGAGATTACTTATACTTTATATTTTTAGACAGATGACCTTATTTAATTTTCAGGTTGTTATTTTTATATTTCAGTATTTAACAACTTATCGTTATTCTTTCTAAAGAATAAAAATCAAGGCAGTATGAACTGGAGAGAGGGGGTGAGATAAAGAAAAAAATTTAATTTTAAAAAAGGAAACGAAGAACGGAATGAATGCAGGAAGGACGAACGGGATGAATGCAGGAAGGAAGAACGGGATGAATGCGGGAAGGAAGAATGGGATGAATAAGAGAAGGAAGAATGGGATGAATGAGGGAAGAAAGAATGGGATGAATGAGAGAAGGAAGAATGGGATGAATGAGGGAAGGAAGAATGGGATGAATGAGGGATGGAAGAATGGGATGAATGAGAGAATGAAGAATGGGATGAATGAGAGAAGGAAAAATGGGATGAATGAGAGAAGGAAGAATGGGATGAATGAGGGAAGGAAGAATGGGATGAATGAAAGAGGGAATAATGGGATGAATGAGGGATGGAAGAATGTGATGAAAGAGGGAAGGAAGAACGGGATAAATGAGAGAAGGAAGAATGGGATGAATGAGAGAAGGAAAAATGGGATGAATGAGAGAAGGAAGAATGGAATGAATGGGAGGATGAATGAAGGAAAGGACAATAGGGTAAAGGAAGAGTGTATTTATAATATCATCAATTCATCAAAATAATTTGTTGGACACGTTCTTGCCACTCTTCTATATTTACTAAATTACAAATTTCAATGTGTTATTTCTTTTTGTAAAAAAAAAAACGGCCAAATTTTCGGTTTTTATCAGTTACTATTTGGTGTTTAGTATATCATCAGATATATATCTATATGATGTTGGTATTGTGTGAGAAAAATATGTTTTTGACAGATAAATTATGTTTCAAGATTCATCAACTCTGTTAAAAGAAAAAGTAGATTTTATGGAAAACAGGGAGTCCCAGAGAAGTTCTCAATGAAAATTACTTTCCTGGAAGAACCTCCTTTTATCATTGGTAAGTATTGTTGGCAAAAATAGGTCTTAATCGGAAAAAGTAGGATTTAATCGAGTAAAGTAGGGTTTCATTCGGTAAAGTCTTTTTTTTTAGAAAATGTAGGTCAAATCAGAAAAAAGTAGAATTTAGTCGCGAAAAAAAGTAGACAATAAATCAGAAAATGTTCAGTTTAATCAGAACAAGTAGGGTCTAGGGAGGAGGCCGAATTTAAAGAATTTGAGCCGCGGTTTAAATTTAAGCCGTGGTTTAATTATGGTTGGTTTCACTTAAAAATGTATCAAATGTTTCAAGATTTAAGCCGACGCTCAATTTAAACCGGGTTTTGGCAGATTTAAGCCACGACTTAAATTCTTTAAATTCGGCCTCTGCCATCTATGTGTCTATCTATGAATCTATCTAATTTGTGAATCTAACTATCTATCTATCTAGTATCTGAGCCGGATCCTGTGTCTGGACGATGTTCTATGAACCGGGGAGTGGCCTGCCTGACTAGAAGGTAAGATTCATTCTTGTATACCTGGTTTCCTATTGAACTTGAAGGTTTATGCCTGTTTTCCTATTTCACTAGAAGGTGTATACCTGGCTTCCAATTTAACTAGAATGTGTATGCCTGGTTTCCTATTGAACTAGAAGGTGTATCCCTGGTTTCCTATTGAACTAGAAGGTGTATCCCTGGTTTCCTATTTAACTAGAAGGTGTATCCCTGGTTTCCTATTTAACTAGAAGGTGTATCCCTGGTTTCCTATTTAACTAGAAGGTTTATGCCTGTTTTCCAATTTCACTAGAAGGTGGCTTCCTATTTAACTAGAAGGTTTATACCTGGCTTCCTATTTAACTAGAAGGTGTATCCCTGGTTTCCTATTTAACTAGAAGGTGTATCCCTGGTTTCCTATTTAGCTAGAAGGTGTATCCCTGGTTTCCTATTTAACTAGAAGGTGTATCCCTGGTTTCCTATTTAACTAGAAGGTGTATCCCTGGTTTTCTATTTAACTAGAAGGTTTATACCTGGTTTCCTATTTAACTAGAAGGTGTGTCCCTGGTTTCCTATTTAACTAGAAGGTTTATACCTGGTTTCCTATTTAACTAGAAGGTGTATCCCTGGTTTCCTATTTAACTAGAAGGTGTATCCCTGGTTTCCTATTGAACTTGAAGGTTTATACCTGGCTCCCTATTTCACGAGAAGGTTTATATCTGGCTTCCTATTGAACTAGAAGCTAGATGTATACCTGATTTCCTATTAAACTAGAAGCTAGATGTATACCTGGCTTCCTTTATTCACAAGAAGCTAGGTGTCTCCCACGCTTCCTACAATATGTTTAGTGTTGAAAATGAAAAGTCTGAGAATGAAACCTTGACAAGAATGTGCTGCTCTGGTCTTCTTATTGACTTGCTCAGGTAACCATCTTATTGACTTGCTCAGGTAACGCTTGCTCAGGTAACCATCTTATTGACTTGCTTGACTTGCTCAGGTAACCATCTTATTGGCTTGCTCAGGTAACCATCTTATTGACTTGCTCAGGTAACCATCTTATTGACTTGTTTAGGTAACCACCTTATTTTAATTTCTATTATTTGTTCTAAATTTTTCGGGGTTCTTAAATTTTTTATTTCATCATATTTAACATTTAACCTTTTTTACTTTAATTTGGCCGCTATCTCTAATTTTATTATTATTTAATATTGCTTTTTTGATCTCTCCCTCACGAGTAATTGAATTTACAAATTTTACACAACCACTGAATATTAAATTTATACAACCACTGAATATTAAATTATTTTACACAACCATTGAACTCTAAAATATTAAANAATTATTTTACACAATCACTGAATATTAAATTATTTTACACAATCACTGAATATTAAATTATTTTACACAATCACTGAATATTAAATTATTTTACACAACCACTGAATATTAAATTGATAAATGTTTGAACAGTGCAAAATGGAAATAAAAATTTTGAAACTATATTCTTTGTAAATATATATCTTTATGAATATATTGAATACGAATATAGAATATATTCTTGGTGTGAAACATTAATAAGTGTTAGATAGAGAATAAAAAAAGTAGAAAATTGGCTTAAAATCTAATTTTGTTTACAAATATTATTTTCATTTCTATCCTGTCTTGTGAAATGATAGGGTTTAAATAAATTTTTGTATTTTGAGAAGCTTATCCTTTTCCCTTCTTTAATTAGATTAATGATTCTAATGAACCATCGTACAGCTAAAAGTAACATGGAGACAAATTGAATTATATATAAAATATGGTCAGGTTTAGGAGAGGCTGGTTTGGACTCATCAAGCTTGTAGGGGATTTATTTTAGAATTTTAGTTTTGGGAAAACTGAAGATTTTCATACTTGAGCTTTTCTTGATCTTCACAGGCATTTACATTCTTTACTTTCTCTGTATTAAAAAATAAGTACTGGCCATTCGTAACTAAAGAATTTTTAGTAATACATTTTGTCAAATACTCCATTTTTCTGTTTTGATGCAAATGGTTCTCATTAGCACTTAAGGGAAAGAAAACATAATGCAAAACAGACAAAATATCCATCTTAGTTTAAAATCTAGTTTTTTAGTCTTTAGTCATTAATTTTGACCCTTTTTGAGTTTTTTAGGTCAAAAAAAATATTTCCACTATACATATTCCCCGATATACAACGATTCCCTTTAAACTTTAATCTGATCACAAATAAGAAAGATATCGTCGTTTTCTTTTTTAAATTCTCACAACTTCCTCCTTTGTTTCTGCTGCAGAAAAAGATCATTCAATCAAAAGACAGAAAATGGTTATTTTATTCATTTTTGGTTTCGTTGTGTTCTAAATTTGACTAAATATATCTTGTTTCAGAAAGTTTGAGGATGATCTTGGCTTTAACTATGATCTTATCAGGAACGCATATAACAACTATTTTACAAAATAAAAAAATACTGTTTAATGTATTTAATATTGCTGTGATGCGTAGAGTGGATGATCCAAAGTGGGGAACCCTGGAGGTAATTTTATTAAATAAATTCCTAAAATTCTATATTTTCTAAGATTGGATTTTTTTTTATACAGAATTTACATCCCTTTCTTAGTAAGTTACAATTGCTGAAAAAGAAACTTTTAACAAATTGTTGAGTTTTTCACAACCCATGGCTACCTACGTTTTTCTGCCCAACTAAATCTCTGCGCGTAGACTGTATGTAGACCCGCTACCGGATTAAAAAATGCCAAACAAAATATTTGTGTAGACTGTAGACCCGCTACCAAATTAAAAAAAAATTGTAACATTTTGAAAGTTACGCAAGTTTAGCAAAGAAGTTTGAATTCTTTTTTCCATATTTATTAATATATTCATTATTCCAAAAAATCTGGTTTTTCAGATGTTTATGATTCTTCTTAATTGAAGAGAAAGTGATTGAACAAGTTTCTAATGTCTAGAATGGAAAGTGGAATGGTTTGATGGGAGTGTTGGTGAATAAGAAAACTGATATGGTTTTATCATCTCTCAAGGTATTATAAGTTTACCAGGAACCATCGCAAGTTTAGCAAAGAAGTTTGAATTCTTTTTTCCATATTTATTAATATATTCATTATTCCAAAAAATCTGGTTTTTCAGATGTTTATGATTCTTCTTAATTGAAGAGAAAGTGATTAAACAAGTTTCTAATGTCTAGAATGGAAAGTGGAATGGTTTGATGGGAGTGTTGGTGAATAAGAAAACTGATATGGTTTTATCATCTCTCAAGGTATTATAAGTTTACCAGGAACCAAATTTAATGAATTGGAGAGAGATCGCTAAACTACCTACCACAAGTTTAAATACTTTTCATTTGCTTATTGGCTCAAATCAGATTTAAGATTTTAAAAAAACCCTAATGTAAGGTCAGCTGATGCAAAAAAATTCGACAACAGTTCCTACCAATCATAGCGCCGCAAGGGAATTGAGTCTTTGTCACAAGCTCAAATTTTCTAATCCCTATATCTTAACAACTAAATGGCGTATACCTTTGATATTTCAAACTTTGATTATTTGATTTATCAGAATTCATAGCTTGAAATATCTAAGGTCTACGACATTGGGTTACAAAGATATGGGGATTAGAAAATCTGAGTTTGGGCCTGAGACTCAATTCCTTTGGGATTCATTAATCTATTGGCGGAAACAGAACTCGGTTCTTGGTTATACTGTAGGATAGTTTAAGATTTTAGAACTACTTTAAGTGAACCAGGCATTACAATTATGTGGTTGAACCATCTCCACGTAGTTTAACGACTTCTTACCAAAGCACTTCGAAATTACATTAACTTTTTGATCGAATTTACGAACTGAAGGTTATAAAAAAAAATACGAGAAACTACCTTTTTCCAGGCGGAAGGGGTTGCAATGTAAGAAAAAACCCTCCATAGCCTGATTAAGGGTGGGGCAAGCCCCCCTTATGAAGGCTTGCCACTCCCCTGTAGGGGGGGGGGAAGAAGTCCTTAACAGGGGTCCATATAGGTTCAAAAATAGCTATTGTTCTTGGCATTTAAAAAGAATTTTAAATAACACTCACCACCAGACTTAAATTTGCCCCCTTTTTTAACATTTGTAAACCTTTGTTTTTTTATAAGATTAAATAAAAAATTTTACCCAAAAATAAAGATTTAAGATTTCCCATACACAAATTGAAAAAAACTAAAGAAGTTCCTCAAAATAAAATTTGCCCAAAAAACAAAGATTTAAGATTGCCCCCAACTAAAAAAATTGTCCCCAAAAAATCAAATTTGCCCCTGAAATGTAGTTTAAGACTTTCCACACACAAATTTGCCCCAAACTGAATTAAAATTACCCCAAAATATCCTGAATTGGTAAGGTTGAGTATATATTTTTTATTTTTACAATATTTATATTTATAGATATTTATTTATTTGGCTTGAATAATTTGTTTGTTTAAATCCAATTAACGTCAATACGGCTGAACCGATTCCGATGGGTTCACAATTCTGTGTTGGATTTTACATACCCCAGAGAAGATTTATGACCAATCAAAATGAAAAAAATGTTTAATTGCCAATTGTTATTTGTAAGAAAGCCAATATAGCTCTTCGCTCATATATCTATTGGACCGAATTGGCTGATATTTTTAGGAAACCCATGGTTACCCCTGGGGGGTAACCGAGGTATGTCACGGGCAACGCCGGACACTTCAACTAGTAGATATTTGATTATGAACAATATGAAAAACTGAAACTGTAGATATGTCCATATAAAAAGTTCATGAAAGAGTTGCGAGGGCTTTATTCAGTAAAAAAAGATAGACGAGTTTATATTGTTGCAGTTTTACAATGCTCTGTTGAAAATTAGGTCAATTGCATGTTTCTTGGACAGATTTATGGGTCTCACTATAAATGAATACGTTGAAAAAAAATTTGTATTAAGATAAGCCGAGAACGTGAGAAGGATGTTGATTTTACTGTTCCCTTCCTGGAATCTGGGATTGCAATTGTTGTTGCAAAAAGAACTGGGATTATCTCTCCAACAGCTTTCTTAGGTTAGATCACGGGGCTGCCCAGTGTACAGTGTACAGTGTACTCAGAGCCGGACATTTAAAAAAGTATCGTTGAATGAAACTCTTGAGTTTACTTTTTTGAGGGTCTATACATTTGTATAGCTATTAATGTAAGAATGTAAAAACTATGAGACTAATTATATTAAATAATATTATAAACAAAACATTTGATATTTACAAAATTGACTAAACATATTAACGAAACCCGGGTTCCGACACCGGGTTTCATGACGATATTCTGTTCTAAAGGAATTGAGTCTTTGCCACAAACTCTGATTTTATAGTCCCGATTCTGTTAGATCAAATAATCTAAGTTTGAAATCTCAAAGGGTTACACCATTAGGCTGCAAAGATATAGGGATTGAAAATTTGAGTTTGTGGTTAAAACTCAATTCCTTGGGTGCACTGTACACTGTATATACACTGCAGTACAGTACTGCAGTATCCAGAAAATTTCTTGATATTAAATTTTTGATATAACGGATATATTTCAGAAGATGTTCATAGGTCAGAACTTTGGTTTAAGATAAATTACACTTATTCACAACGTTTGATCTTGATATGTATATACTTTTGAATTTGATGGATATGTACAAGTAATTAAAGGAATTAAGTCTTTGTCACAAACTCTGATTGTATAATCTCTACATCTCTGCAACCGATGTTGTATACCTTAGATATGTTAAGCTATAAATAATAATCTAAGTTTAAAATATTAAAGTTTTACACCATCAGGTTGCAAAGTGATTAGAAAATTTGAGTTTGTGACAAAGACTCAATTCTTTTGAAGTTATTCCTTTCGGGTTTCAACCATGGGATATCTAAACTATAATTTCAAAAGGATGACGTATTAAGAATCTATTAAATCCGCCGAATGATTAAGAGTTTCAACAAAGTTTACCGAAATGTTGCTGACTTTCATTATATATTAAATTTACAAAACTGTATCACTTGATTTTGTTTTAAAAAAGTGAAAGAGAAAATAGTTTAGCAAAATCTATTATCCCCGTTTAAGATTAATAGTTTTGTATTAAATCTGGGGAATTGTTTAATTTGGTAAGTTGAAAGCGTTTAGAATCAGGGCTGGGAACTTTATAGAAAACATTTCATTGATCGGAAAATTAAGAAATTAGTACAAAATTAATGAAATGAATTAAACGAATTTTGAACCATAACATTAAAGTTGTTTGGGGAGAAAAGTCTATATTAAAAAGAGTTTTAGAAATAGACCTTCTTTTGCAATCGTTTTTGTATCCAAATATAATTTAACTATTTTAACAAATTGATAATTAATGATAAATTTACAGAGCAAAACTATAGCTCAAAATAATAAAAGAAAAAACGGGAATTGTTTCAAAAATGAATAACGCGACTAGCTCTAGTCTTTCCACCTAGCAGTCTACTCTAGTCACAAGCTGTGCTCGACCTAACTCCAAGGAAACTTCATCGAACACTTTTATTTTAGGAGAATTTACTTTCAACTTTTTTCATCAGAATTCAATTTTCGTTCAAGTGAAAAGACAAATTGAACTATTTATTTTTAATATATATATTTTAGATTTTGACAAAACATAGCAGCTTTCCTTTCAGATTTTAATCATTTTGTAGAATAGAAAGGAACTGAGTTGTTAAACTCTGATTTTCTTACCCCTAAATGTTTGCATCTCGTTGGTCTCCATAAAAATTTTTTAAAAATTTTTACAACCCACTCTAATTGAAATAAAATATATCCCAATAAATGGTCTCCTTTGGTCTCCAATATCTTCATTGGTCTCCGTTGGTCTCCATATAATTATTACAAAAATTTGGTTACAAACCACTCTAATTTAAAATAAAAAAACATCCCGATAAATGGTCTCCATTGGTCTCCACTATGGTCTCCGTTGGTCTCCATAGAAAATTGACAAACTCAAAAACACATCAAATCCCGCTAAATGGTCTCCATTGGTCTCCAATATCTTGATTGGTCTCCATATAAATTTAAGGAAAAGTAAATTAAGACCCATTTTCTCGAAAAAGTAAATTACAGCTATCGCTCGGTCAAAATAATATCCAAATATCTTAACTTATCCGCTGCTCGGTTTTCTAAAGACTGAACAGTGAACCATACAGTATGTACGTTTCAAAACCGGTTTTCTTCACTACGTGCAATATTGGTAATTTTAATAAAAATTGTGTTTAGAACCATTTGACATAAACTCGTGGATGCTGGTGGTGTTGGTTGCTGTACAGGCTGCCGCGCTCTCCATTTTTATTTTCGAGTGGCTTTCTCCGGCAGGTAAACAAACTGATTCATTGATTGACAATCTATAAAGAATTTTCTCTATTTTCTGCAAGTCATTATTTTTTAAATCATTTTTGACATTACCAATGAAAAATTTGCGGATTATCCTGTATTCTTTTGTTCATTTTTTTATTCCTTAATTATATTGTGTACCTGGCTAAAGCACGGAACAAAATAAAATCTAAAAAATCTGAAACCTTCTGGATAAAGGGAAATGTCTGTCCAAAATAGGTATAACACTATAAACTAAAATAATAGTGTTATAAATTATATATAAAATTATAACTTATTTATAATTCTAAGTAAAATATTTAATCTAATCTATTTTTTTAATCTATTTGACTCAACAGCGAGAATTTGATAATATAAACCAGTGAAATGTTAATTACCTAATAAAATTAAACCCTCCCCATTCCTTCATTTTCGAATTTATGAATTATGAATTTCTCTTTCTAAATATTTATTTTAATTTACTTTATATAATTTTTCTATGTTTAAACTTGAAAATGAAAGTTATTTCATTTGAATTCAGAACTTTCGTGATAAAACTACAGTTCAAAACAGTTCTATCAGATCACAGTAAAATGTGTACATAAACCCTATCCCTCTAACCTTTAGAATAATATTGCTCACATTGATTACAAATTTTTGTCAACCTATATTTCTACTTACATGTACAGGGTGTACCAAAAAAACTCGAATAGAGCTTTTATCATAATTATTTTTCCAATAAGAACAATTTCTAAATCTATATAACCATTTTCCATCGCTGAACTTCAACTTTATAGGTTATAGCACCAAAATTGGAGCAGTAATTTCAAAGTTTTCTATTTGAAAAATTGTTTTAAAAAATTGGGACACCCTTTATAATACATCGTATGTTGTAAAAACCTTAGATATGTTAAAATTGCACAATTTGCTTTGTACAGTTTGAATTGAGTATATGATATCAAGGTTCTACTTAAGCGGGTTGCTAATAAGCATGGATAAGTAAGAATTTGGATGATATGTGTAATATATGGATGATATCTGGATGATATTTGGGTGATATTTGGATGATATGTGGGTGATATCTGGATGATATGTGCGTGATATCTAGATGGTATCTTATAGATGATAGGTGATATCAACCACATATCATCCAGGTGATATCAGCCACATATCATCCAGGTGATATCACCCACATATCATCCAGGTGATATCACTCACATATCATCCAGGTGATATCACCCACATATCATCCAGGTGATATCACCCACATATCACCAATCCAATCCAGTATTTTTCTTCACAAATTCACCCAATCATATATGTTATACTGTATTAACTTACCGTTAAACCTGTTACAAGACTGTCTAAGTTGAACTTCTTTTTATCAAAAAATCAAGAAGTTACTGACATTGATTCTAATTACTAAATTCTCACTTAAAAATACATTTTTGTAAAGTTGAGGTTTCGTGAAAATATTGACACAGAAACGGAATTCAAAAAGTCGAGTTTAAATCGAGTTTATGCACCCGAATTTCAACCAGTTGGTGACTTGATAAAAACTGGGATTAGGACAACTAGTTATCATCTAGTTGTATCATCTAGTTGTGTTTCCTGGACCCCAACAGGGGCGCTACACTACCAACTAAATATTACAGGATATGAAGGTTCTACCAACTACAATATTACAGGATATTATATGAAGGTTCTACCAACTAAAATATTACCGGATATGATATGAAGGTTCTACAACTACAATATTACAGGATATGATATGGAGGTTCTACCAACTAAATATTACAGGATATTATATGAAGGTTCTACCAACTAAAATATTACAGGATATGATATGAAGGTTCTACAACTACAATATTACAGGATATGATATGAAGGTTCTACCAACTAAATATTACAGGATATGATATGAAGGTTCTACCAACTAAATATTACAGGATAGGATATGAAGGTTCTACAACTAAAATAATACAGGATATGATATGAAGGTTCTACAACTAAATATTACAGGATATGATATGAAGGTTCTACAACTAAATATTACAGGATATGATATGAAGATTCTACCAACTAAATATTACAGGATATGAAGGTTCTACAACTAAATATTACAGGATATGATATGAAGGTTCTACCAACTAAATATTACAGGATATGATATGAAGGTTCTACCAACTAAATATTACAGGATATGAAGGTTCTACCAACTAAATATTACAGGATATGAAGGTTCTACAACTAAATATTACAGGATATGATATGAAGGTTCTACAACTAAATATTACAGGATATGATATGAAGGTTCTACAACTACAATATTACAGGATATGATATGAAGGTTCTACAACTACAATATTACAGGATATGATATGAAGGTTCTACCAACTAAATATTACAGGATATGAAGGTTCTACCAACTAAATATTACAGGATATGATATGAAGGTTCTACCAACTAAATATTACAGGATATGATATGAAGGTTCTACAACTAAATATTACAGGATAGGATATGAAGGTTCTACAACTAAAATAATACAGGATATGACATGAAGGTTCTACAACTAAATATTACAGCATAGGATATGAAGGTTCTACAACTAAAATATTACAGGATAGGATGTGAAGGTTCTACAACTAAATATTACAGGATATGAAGGTTCTACAACTAAATATTACAGGATATGATATGAAGGTTCTACCAACTACAATATTACAGGATATGATATGAAGGTTCTAACAACTAAATATTACAGAATATGATATGAAGGTTCTACCAACTAAATATTACAGGATATGAAGGTTCTACCAACTACAATATTACAGGATATGATATGAAGGTTCTACGACTAAAATATTACAGGATATGATATGAAGGTTCTACCAACTAAATATTACAGGATATGATATGAAGGTTCTAACAACTAAATATTACAGGATATTATATGAAGGTTCTACCAACTAAAATATTACAGGACATGAAGGTTCTACCAACTAAAATATTACAGGATATGAAGGTTCTACCAACTAAAATATTACAGGATATGATATGAAGGTTCTACCAACTAAATATTACAGGATATGATATGAAGGTTCTACAACTGAATATTACAGGACATGAAGGTTCTACCAACTAAATATTACAGGATATGATATGAAGGTTCTACAACTAAATATTACAGGATATGATATGAAGGTT
This sequence comes from Eurytemora carolleeae, assembly GCF_000591075.1. NCBI lineage: Eukaryota > Metazoa > Arthropoda > Copepoda > Calanoida > Temoridae > Eurytemora > Eurytemora carolleeae. Next base: position 11,376 of record NW_019397709.1, on the reverse strand, counting down.
CTACCAACTAAATATCACAGGATATGATATGAAGGTTCTACAACTAAATATTACAGGATATGATATGAAGGTTCTACAACTAAATATTACAGGATATGAAGGTTCTACCAACTAAATATTACAGGACATGAAGGTTCTACCAGCTAAAACAACTAAATATTACAGGATATGAAGGTTCTACCAACTACAATATTACAGGATATGATATGAAGGTTCTACAACTAAATATTACAGGATATGAAGGTTCTACCAACTAAATATTACAGGATATGATATGAAGGTTCTACAAACTAAAATATTACAGGATATGATATGAAGGTTCTACCAACTAAAACTGGACATAGGTTCTCCTTGTTCCGAACCTACTGGTTGGTCTGTGCAGTACTGTTCCAGGTACACAGAACGAAATATTTTCAATAGTTGATAATTTATAACTGTACACTGTACAGTGTAGTTGTATGTACACAACTGAAGTGTCCGGCGCTTTGCCCTTGGAATTTCAAAAACACTAGAAATTTTAAATGAAAAAAAATCTGCCAATTTGGCCAGCTAACAAATGTTTGTATATTTGTTTTTATATTACATATATTTTAGCAGTTTAGCTATAGCTGGCCAACCTGCTGGACCTTTGCTGAATTTTTTTAAGTGAACCCATGGGTTCCCGTGGGGTAACGGGGGAAGAGGGTATCCATGGGTTCCCTCAACAAATGTCATCATATTCGGTCCAATATGCTTTAAACATATTTTATTTTCTATATGTTATATAAGCCATGGACAAAAATATATATTTGATCTTATTTGATTTGAGATTTGTTTACAATAAACTTGTAGGAATACTGTAAACAAAGCTGTTGGAGTGTCTAGCAAGGAGTATAACAGGAACTCCCAAAGTGTACTGCAATTTTAAACACACACACAGTACTGCCAGGCTAAGCTTTGTTTACATTCCTGCTAGAAAGTTTCGTACACATTATTCATTTTATGGAAGTTTCTTTTAGATTCCTTAGTTCAAAATTCATTCTTTACATTTATCTTGGTTATTAAGCAAATTTATTTTTTAGGATTATGCAAGAGAATTATTTCAACATCTAACACAAGTTGTAAAGGAATTGAGTTTTTGCCACAAACTCTGATTTTCTAATCCCTATATCTTTACAACCCAATATTGTAGACATTTGATATTTCAAACTTTGAATTCTGTTGGATCAAATAATCCAAGTTTGAAATATTAAAGGTTTTAACCATCAGGTTGTAAAGATATAGAATTTAACAATTTGAGTTTGTTGCAAAAACTCAGTTCCTTTGATTAATTTTAAGATTTTTTTAGGCCTCTGTTCAAGTTGATTGTCCTAGAGGACTTACATCTAGGTAAAAAGAGATCTATATTCATAACCCNCCCTTCTCCCAAGAATGTATATCCTCCTATTGCGTATTTGTAAAATAAAGAGAGAAAAGTGTTTTTTTATAAATCAAAATATTAAGATTATTTTTTTATTTAAACGATCCATCATAATACTTTAGTTTTCAGAAACTTATAAGAGATGGAATCCCACTCAACATTTGATAGAAACAAACATAAAACCTCTTTATTTGATTATTCTTTTTATTAACAGTCCCAAGAAAATATTCTTACTAAATTGTCCCAACAAAATGTACTTACTAAATTGTCCCAAGAAAATTTTCTTACTAAATTGTCCCAACAAAATGTACTTACTGAATTGTCCCAAGAAAATATACTTACTAAATGGTCCCAACAAAATATTACTTACTAAATTGTCCCAACAAAATGAACTTACTAAATTGTTTCAAGAAAATATTCTTACTAAATTGTCCCAACAAAATGTACATTCTAAACTGTCCCAACAAAATTTTCTCACTGAATTGACCAAAGAAAATATGCTTACTAAACTATCCCAACAAAATATTATTACTAAGTTGTCCCAAGAAATGATATAATTCTAGTGCTAGAGAGTAGGGTTGGGATTTGTTTAAAAACGATCTAAAGTGTCCCAAGAAAATACACTTACTAAATTGTCTTAATAAAATGTATTTACTAAATGGCCCACACAAACTGTACTTACTAGCGTATCTCAGCAATTATACTCACTAAATTGGCACAGCGAACATACTTACTAAATTGTGCCAACAAAACATACGTACGTACTAACTTGTCTTAGAAAATATTACGCTAGCAAACATACCCACTAAATTGTCGCAGCGAACATACTTACTGAATTGTCCCAACGAACATACTCACTAAATTGTCCTAGCAAACATACTAACTGAATTGTCCCAAAAACATTTTTTCTAAATTGTTCCATCAAGACATACTTACTAATTGTCCGAACAAAATGTCCTAACAAAATATTGTCCCAAAAAATCTTATTATTATTATTTACTGAATTGCCTTAGCAAGACCTGTAATTCAACTGGAAAAAATTAATCCATCAACTAACAGATTTTTTCCAGGTTTATGTCGAGTATTTGGGCACTGTTCGCAGTCGTCTTCCTTGCCATCTACACTGCGAACCTTGCCGCGTTCATGATTCCTCGGAAGGAATATCATGACCTCACCGGACTCACGGATTCAAGGGTAATTCTTTTTCTTTAAAGGGACTGTACACGTAGTTACGAATTAAGACGGTATCCCTTTAAACCTTTTGTTTGTGCAGAAATTAAGAAAATAGTCTTAACTTTCTTTGTAAAAATGATGATTTCCATCGATCGCTTCTCCATTACACTGTGATTTTGCCAGGCTACATTTTTTTGCATGAAACGTGCTTGGTTGACTTTAAACTGAATAGCCTGACGGGACAGTACAATGGGCTGCACCGGCACGGATCATTTAACTTATTGAGCGGGGTGATTAAAGTGGATAAAATCCAAGAGACGGAAAGCTAGAACTTAAAAATATATTTATCCTCAAGATAAAAAAACGATATTCTCTTCTTGTTACTGGAAAATGGTTTAAAGAGGATCGTTGCAAATAGACAAGCCACTCTTTAAACAGGGTCAATAGAAATTGCGTCAACAGTCCCTTTTAAACCAGAAGTATTTATTATTTTGAATATGGATATCCTCTGAGAATAAAAGAGGCGGCACTTGGTCGACTTTGCATAAACAGTTCTCTATAAAATAAGCTAGTGGGGTGGGTCAAATAGGACCAATGATAGGCCGGGTACTGTCAAAGTCTGGCCGCGCCATTAAAGTTGAAAACGAGCCGGCATAGGATATGGTCGGGCCAGTACTTATAGCGCGTCACTAAGGATGGTACAAGGGGTTGGTCCGGTTCGAACTCAAATTGACCATAGTACACCGTGAGTGATCCAAAATGTGCACTCTCGTGCACGCATAATTCTATGTCTAGAGCTACAATAATGTATGCGTGAGGTAGTAAGATAAAGTTTAAGGCCAAGGCATTGCGACAGTTCAAAGTCAACCCAGTTCTAAAAAAAGAATAAACAATTTTCATAGCTGATCTTAATTAATAAAACAATTTGGAATAAACACTTCAAATGTGTTAAAAGACTCATTTAAATTTAAAATTCGGTGATGGTGATGGAGCAAACCTCTGTAGAGTAAAACAAAGTAGATGTTATTTCCACATTTAAATCAATATTATTCTAAAGTTACCGGAAGCTAGCTTTTATCCTTTCCCCCCTATTATTAGTTGTCCAGAATGTTTAAATTAAATTCTTGATTTCTTAATAAAATCCTTCTCAGAATCCCCTCTGTTATATTATTATTTGGTAAAAAGAATAAACTTTCTTAGTTTGTAACCAAGACATTTCTAGAATATAGAACTAAGAAATTATTCTTCTCATCTATCTTATCTTAAAAACTTATTTTTGTATTTTATTTTATAATATAAGAGGGAAAATTTATTCTTTCCTGTCTATACAGTGGTAACTAGAAAACAGTGAAACGGTTTTCGTATTTATTCTTGCTTTTGATTATATAAAAGGTTCCTTAGGATTTTCCCATTTGTAACTTGGGTTATTATTCGTTTTGAAAACGATCGTTAACGAAGGGTCGTCGTTTACGATCGTTAACGAAACGACGTGTTTTATTAAAACGATCATTTTGAAATACGATCGTTTTTAAAAACGATCGTTTTAAAACGACCATTTTTAAAAACGATCGTTTCGTTTTCGATTTTTCGTCGTCGTTTAAAAAAAAAATGAAAACGTTAACATCCCTAGATCTTATCCTTTCTAAAAATGTTTCCTGCTGCAGTCAGAACTTATGTCTTGTGAATCTTGGGATCATCATTGATCACCATCTTATCCATCTTCTATATCCTTGCAAGAATAACTTATTCGAGGGACCAAGCATTGATCCTCAAATTTAAAAGTACCCACATCTGATATCGAGATCAATTGTTTAAGATTAACACAAAAGTTTCTATTGTCGAACATTTTAAAAAATATTTCAGTTATAACTATTAATAATTGCAACATTTCTTGATAAAAAAAGAAAGAAAATTGCTGACTAGAATTCCACTGTTTTCTGCTTATCACTGTATAGTGTATTCATTACCTTACATTTTAACTTATTACTTTGGTTTGAAGCCAATTAAAAAGTGCAAAAGAAACTAAATATTGACATCTCAAAAACAAAGGTAGATAATCACTCCTGTATGCCGAGTCCATTGTAGTGCCTGATCCAATCAGGGTTCAGCCATGTGTTTGGTGTCTATTCTGAACCAATAGAAATAGCATGGCGGTAACATCTATCTTTCTATCTATCTCATTATCCAATTAGAGATAAAACAGTAAATGGAAATATTTACTTCTACTAAAACTATAGTGATATATATACCTATACTAAAACACAATTTGGTTAATTATATTTCTAGAAATTGCCTTTGTGCAGGAAATTTTCTGTTGTGCAAACAAAAATTTTTGAAATGGAAAAACTAGGAAATGCTTTCAACAACAGTTTTTCTGTGCAAATAGTTTGATTTCAAATATTAAGTTTGTTGGGTAGTTTTTAAACAATCATTTTTGATAAAAAATAAAGTAGGTTTTATATATCTATACATACAAATATATATATATATATTTATATATCTATACATACAAATAGCCAAATCTTTTGGATTAAGACATAAACGAATAAATATAAAGAAAAGAATAAAATTTCTAATTTATGCAAATTTGCAAATATGCAATTCCGTAGGTTTCGCATACATATCAGAAAATTGCATTTTCTCTCCCTCCCGTTAGCCTCCTCTTTCCATAGTTCCTAGCTATATCATAATAGATTTGTAGAACTCAAAGAAAGGAGTGACTCGAAGAAGCTAAGCAACAATCTACCAGGGACGGAACTTGAAGGGTATTTGTTCCCCCAACTAATGATCCAGATTACTACAGCTTTCACATATTCAGCACACAAAAACCGTCTCCAAAGAATCGATAACAATGAAAATCTCAATATTTCCAGAAAAAATACATATTGTGAAAATAATGTTTATAATGAAAAAAGTCTTACGATCTATTAGCTTGAAGACGGGCACAAATTGGATATAACAAGATTATCTCAAAGATTTAACGCTGAAATACGCACATAATAATCTAAAAACCTAGTAGTTTCTTCGCGCAAATTTTTATATTAGGCTTTTACAATTTTTTAAATGATTCATTCTTTTTAAATTTTCTGATTGGTCCCTAAACCTTAATTTACATCCTTAAACGATCCGAAAAGATGTGGGACATCCTGCAGACCCAGACTGCTTTGAAAAATTGCATTAATTTTCAAGATTTTAAAGTGTCACAACACTTTGCCCTTTCATTTTAACAAACTCAATTATACTTTTGTGTTCCTCTAGACAGTTGACATGGATATCTTTGAAATATTTTTAGTGTTAGTTTTATGAAGTATATGGTAAAGTTCCCATCGAGCTTGCAAACACCCAATCACTATGTCCTACCCCCCCCCCCTTCACCCCTTCTCCCGGCAATCCTTCCATTAAAAAAATGTAGCTCTAACTATCAACATAAGTTTGTGAATCATTTATAGTGCCTTAAACAAGAGTTATTGGGTTGGAACCCTTTATATTGTTAATCCCTAGAGTTAAATCATTTCTGAGCTCTCAGTTTACGGGGGCGGAGTCCGACAGAGGATTTCTCAGCCAGGGGGGTGATATCTTTTAGGTACACAAAAAAATCTCTAAATAGGAACCAAAAATTCTGATGTGTTTCATTTTTGGTTCAGGATCACCGTGTGAAACGTAGTGAGTGAGGCAGGGGGTTTCGAGGGGGGCTAGAAAATTTTGTAGTTTTGGTATGAAAGCTAGTAATTTTAGCTTGATTTTTTTGTTATTTAAAATATTTTTTTTTATTTTTCAGTCCGCCCTTGCTCTCAGATATACAAGTTAGCTTTTGTATCACAGATTAACAGTACTTAATCGTTTTGATTTAAAAATTTCCATCTTGATAATCGAGTTTAGAAATTGCAGATAAATACTGTTCATCGCATTCAAAAGATCCGACCTCAGGTCACTTTGCGCCGTAACATTTTCATAAAAAAGCAATGATGAAGAAAACTGTAATTTCCAGATAGGAAAACCCGCGAGGTATAAAGTCTTTAGATTTATTAAAAAAATGAAGTTGCAACCTTTATCTTTGTTTATTTACAACCTTAGACTGACATGCAATCGCGATCTTATCAAAATTAAATCACATCCTAGAAAAATAGTTTTAAATCTGAAATTTATTTTTAATTTAAAACTGAATTTAGTTTGTTAACCTCCCAAAGAAAATGAAAAACATCTCATTGAATAAACGACGAGGGAAGTAATAAATATTGAAAAATGTTTGATAACACTTTGAGCAAACATTGTAAATATATCCGTAATAAATGGAATAATCTCGAAAAGGAATTGGTTTTTGTCAAAAACTCTGATTTTCTTCTCCCTATAGCTTTGCATTTGAATGTCGGAAACCTTAGATATTTCAAACTATGAATCATTTTAGATCAAATAGTTTGAAATATTAAAGGTTTACACTATTAGGTTGAAAAGATGTGGCGATTGTAGAATCATAATTTGTGGCAAAAACTCAGTTCCCTTAAAAAGGTTTTTTTTTAAAACAAGTCTTTGATATGTGCAGATCGGTATGCAAAAACAATTTTTCATCATATAAATCGTCCTCCATGGAAACTTTATAGATTTAGCTTCCTATATTTTTGCTGCGCCCTTTTTTACGACAAATCTTTTAGATGTTTTTTATTTATTCTGCACTTTATCATGCACTTGGGAAGCCATTTTTGCCCAGGGTACTCATAGTTACTCCCGCCGTTTACCCGCGCTTGGTCGTAAATTAGGATTTTAGCTATTTTTCCCTGTAAATGTCGACCCACTTAACTCAAAACCAAGTTAAGAACATTCACGTGGTTCTCCCGAATTCCACAATCAAAAATAGGTGAGGCTAATCGGTCCAAGCTTTCATGAGTAATGATTGGACATCTAAACATCAAACAGAGATTACTACTTTATGTATATCCATGCCTTTGAGCTCAATTTATAATTTATAGCAGTAAGTAATTGTCGTGCTACAGTTTAAAAATAAATGTAGATTATAGTGTTTTACTTAAAAGTTTAATTAATTCCCGGATTTTCTAAAATAAATTAGGATATTTCAAGAATATCTTTTCAGTAATGACTAAATTAAATTTGAAAAAAAAACTATTTTTTATTTCTGCTTTGTCGTAAAGCTTTTAATATCTAGAAATTGTATCAAAACAAGTGCACAAACATTTGATAAAATTACCTAAAACTAAATTATTTGGCACATCTAGGGTTTAAGTTTGTTATGTATATCAAAGGTTCTCGTCTTTTTAACTTGGCCAAGGCTTGGGTTGGGAAAAAAAATTATTTGAAAAGTTATGAATCCTTCCGAAAAAAGATTTTCTGTCTAAAAACTGTATAGCACTGCGAAAGTAAATAACATTGTTATGAATAAATATTAATATATATTCATTATACAATGTAGACAAGAAAAACTCATTTAATAGTATACCTTGTACTACAGTTTCCACTTTAGATTTCTCCTTGTATATATATATATATATATGTATATATAAGGAGTTAGAACAGGCTCTCTCCCTGTCTTGTAATTCAAAACGTTATGCGTGTAACACCATTGGGCCTTTTTTCAGGGTTATTGTGAACGAAAAACCCCTAAACCTTGAAAAGACGACCTCTAGTGTTCTATCTGTATTGTTATTAATCTATGGTTCCACTTTTTAGATTAGTAATCCTCAAAGCCATAAACCTCCACTCAAGTTTACCACTCTACCCTACTCCCATGCTTACGTAAGTACATGATAATAATGATAATAATGATCATAATGATCATAATGGTAAAAATGATAATGATGATAACAATATGATAATAATGATAATAAGGAAAACAATGATAATAGTAATGTTTATACGATAATAATATTGATTATATTAATATTGATAACGCTAAAAATGATGGTAATAATAATGATGATAAAATAATAAATAATTCTACAATATGTTTCTTTGACCAATAAGAAAGCATAAAATCTCTAGATTGATAGAGAACGAGTTCAACTTAATCCTTTAAAAGTTTTCAGCTGAGTTAACTAATACAACCTTGTCTAATGAGGTTATATACTCTAGATGTGCTCCAGTGTAGGTAAAAACGACCGTTATAGCAATGAACACTCTAAATCCTCTTATGACGTCACTGCTTATTTTAAAAATAATAAATTTTGCGGCTCACGAAGTATAAACGAACTCAAAAATTGAAAACTTGAATTAGAATTGCATTGTTTAGCTTCAAACTTGTTAGCAATATCAATATTTGTTAATTGTGATGATTGTTAATTAAGTATCAGTGACGTCATGAGGATTTAGAGTGTCATTGCAAATAAAGACGACATTTACCTACATTGTAGTGCATCCAGAATATCTATCCTTAAATACAACCTTTGTTAAACTAGTGTTGACGTTCAGGTAACCCTGCAGAAGTACCATGCCGAGGTGTACGACCACATCAAGTCCAACAAACTGATCTTTAACACATCAGAGCATGCGGTCCAGGCGGTTAAAGAAGGGTGGGTACCATTACACAGTGGTGACCAGAAAACAAGGAAATTATTGTCGTCTTCTTTTAATCTTTTAATCGCTTGGGATTTTGCAATCAATGATTTATTTTCCATAGATGTGCTCTAAATATTGTATAGTTGAAACAATTTCAAATTTCAAAATGTTGGCGAATATACTAGAGAAAAGAATGAAACTAGACGACAGACATTTCACTGTTTATTTCTTACAACTGTATTGCACAGTTTTTCCTCAGATTACCAAACGAAAAGGAACTGAATACTTGCCTAAAACTCAATTTTTTTAAACAGAAAAACCCCCAATACGTCTTGCCTTGGACATTTTTATTTCCGCGGACTGTAGTTGATCAATAACTATAAATATTATAAACTATGAAACCTGATGGCGCAAACCTTAAAAATTCATCCGTAAAGCGGCATTTTTTCTTTTCCACCTTCTAACATTTTATTTAAAGTGTATTCCATAAAATGACGGTCAGACTCAGTTTGATAGTTTAAACAGTGTTAACCAGAAAACTCTGAAATAGAAGACGACTTTTCGAATCAAGTAATAATTTTTAAAGTAAAATAAGCATTAGGCACAGCAATTGTGTAGTGTAAAAACACCCATTTCACAAAATTAGTGATTTAACAATTGTTTAGCACAACTATTTGCTTTGTTACAATATAAAATACTCTTAATTATTGTTGTATAATGTAATCTTCCCATTCTACTGTATTCACTATATAGTCCAATGAACATAAAACTTAGCAATTGGTTTTAATGAACACAGACCACATCCATTTCATTTGATAAATTAAGATTGTTTAAATGTCGTCCTCTTGTTCAACAGTGAAATTAGCATATCATTGCTTCAATCTTAATATTTTCTTTTTTTCTTATTTTTTATTAAAAATTGTTAAAAATGACTAAATTTAATTTCAAACAAATCATTCAGATATTTCAAACAATAATCATCGATTATTTTTCGACGCATGCGTATAAATTTATTATTTCATATTATTTAATAATATTTTTGATTTTTTTAACAATATTTCGCTTGCGCTGGATTTTCGAACATTTCAGGAAACTATGAAAATATCGTCTTCATTATCAAAAATCCTCGTAACAGGAATAAATGTTTTCAAAAGTAACTATCAGATCATGAAAAATAGAAAATATTATGAAAAATTAATTATATATGTATGCGTCGAAAAATTATCGATGATTATTGGTTGTAATATCTATATGATTTGTTTCGAATAAAATTGATTTTTTTACGATCCGAGTTGAATGCTGCAGTTTTCTGAATTTGTATGGATGCTACGTTTTTCAGTATGAGTAGTTTTTAACAATTTTCTCCTTATAGACCCAACAGATAGAAGTAAGATTAGTAGCGATCAAAAGCGCTTATTTTTCGCCGTAAGCCCTAACCCCTTTTCATTTTTCGCGAACACTTCATTCAAAGATCGTCTTTTGTCGTTCATGGCTGATAGATCAGACCTATTTGTCTTAGACTCTATTTTTCACATCTCTGTTTCTTTGCACCTACAAATTCTGCTGGATCAAATAGTAAATTGTTGAAATATCAAAGGTTTACACCATCAAGTTGCAAAGATATAGAGATTTTGAATTTAAAATTTGGCACAAGTGTTCAGTTTCTTTTAAGGCAATGGTTTAGATTTTTTCCTAACTTCCCATTGCTATAAGTTGACCGTATATGTCCAAAAACCTGAAAAACAAATCAAGCTATTTCTCATCTCAAAGAGTAAACGTTAAATGTTTCTAAGCCAACATTGCTAATTTTTTTAATCTTCATAACTCGAAGTTCGATTAAAAACAAACCATGTATTAGGTATTTCAGTTTATTTCGTCGTAAGATTTTGTAGAAAGACTAACATAAATTGTTTAAGTCTCATAGTTTGCCAACAAAAATCCCTAATTTGTAAATTAAAATGTGTGCAGCGGCGGGGATATAATCTAATAGATTTTATTTTAAAATTTTCAAGAAAATAATCTAATTTTTCCTTCAAATTTGAAAAGTTCTAAAATTAAATTTAAAATTCTTCAATTCTCCACTAAAGATCTAAAGTACCTTGGGTCTCTGAACAAAACAATTATATTAAATATGTATTTCTCGAGTTTAACAGTTCTTCTACTTTTATTTAATTAATAAAAAATGAAAATCAATGAATAATGAGCATACAAATAAATGCATTCATCTATATATAAATTTGGCTTGTCTGTTTGGGTGTACTTTACCCTTGCCTAAAACTCAATTTTTTTAAACAGAGAAA
>NW_019397708.1:40872-50211 GCF_000591075.1 Eurytemora carolleeae | reverse complement strand
TGAATCTGATGGCAACTACCCTTACTACCCCAACTACCGTCTGTTTTTTAAAGAGACCCCATCCCCACTCTGTGTTCATTCTATGTGCATGGTATACAATATGGGTATCGATTCCCATTAAATCACATGTTTTAAGCTTGTTTTTGGCATTCACAACACTCTCCGACCTTTACTAGCCTTACCACCCACCTTCTGAAGGGTGCACATTTCGCTGTCAAAAATAAGGCATTTTATACGTTCACAATGTGAGGCCCCACACAAAATTTGGGGCTAATCGGTTCAGCTGTTTTGACGTTTATTGGATACTAACAGACAATCGACATTTTTTTCTAAAAAAAATTCGATGTTTTTAAATCGGAATGTTTTATAAAATTCGATTTTAAAAACCCCAAAAAAAGAAAATGAAAAAAAATGAAAATGAAGGAAAAAAAGGGGAGAAAATTGGCATAAATCTAATTATTGTTACCAATATTATGTGTAAAGGATTTTTTCTTCTCTGATTAAAAGAAAACTTTCTGAAATGAATTATTTTGGAATTTTTTCTCTATTTTAAATACAGTGAAACCCTTAATAACGAATACATCGAAAGAATTCATCAAATGTCGTATTCTTCACTTTCTGATAATGGAATGTTGCAGATATTTAGTTTTTTAATTAAATGATTATTACTGATTTAAAACTGTTCCCGCATATTCATGGCTATTTATTTATTTTCGCAAATACTGAAATTTACTTGATAAAGTATAAAATTCATTGAAAAATTGTCAAGACGACATTTGATAAATTCTTCCGATGTATTCTTTATTAAGGGTTTCACTGTATTTTGAGAATCTTATCCTTTTCCCTTCTTTTATTAGATTAATGATTCTAATATGAAAAGCAAAAAGTAACATGGACAGAACTTGAATTTTTTTTATGAAATTTGGTTAGGTTAAGAAGAAGCTGTTTGCACACATCCTTAAGCTTGCAGGGGAGTTTTTTTCTAAATTTTAGTTTGGGTAAAACTGAAGATTTTCATACTTTAGCTTTTCTTGATTTTTACAGGCAATTACATCCTTTACTTTCCTTGCATTAAAAATAAGTATTGACTATTCGTGATTCAAAAATTTGAAGTACTGCATTTATTTATTTATTGGTTTCAGTTTACACAATTTCCTTTATATTAATAACACATGTGATTTATTTTGTCTTCAGATTAATAAAGAGAAGAGATCAAGCATTGATCTCGATATCCACAATTCTAAAGTTTCGGTCAAGGTCACATTATTCGTATACATTAAGCCTCTACTACTCTAAATTACCTCTACTACAGTCCCTTGTCCATCAGTAGGTTGTTTAAGTGAAACTTTAAGAACAGGCGCGTACTGAAGCTTTTGTGAAGGGGGGGGGGGGCCCTTTTGCGCGAAATATTTTGTTTTCAAACCCCCTAGAAGACGTTGTAACGCCCCTCCCCCTAAAAAAACCTATTTTGAAAAAAAAAATGATTAGATTTATGTGTATCAAAGAATTTAACAAGTTGCAAGTTTTCGTCCTTTATAATTCTTTTAACTTAAAATGTCAGCAATAAAAACCCTAAAAATTATTTTGATATTTCGCGCAAACAAACCTAACTTCGGTAGAAAAATATGAGTTTTTGCGCAGAAAATACGGAACCGCAATTAACTTATCCTTTATGTCTTATGCTGTGCATTGTACACTTATGCCTTATGCTGTACATTTTACTCTTATGCTTCATGCTGTACATTGTCACCTTTATGTCTTATGCTGTACATTGTACCCTTTATTATTAATACTGTACATTGTACCCTTTCTGCCTCATGCTATACATTGCACCCTTTATGCTTTATGCTGTACATTGTACCCTTTATGCTCTATGCTGTACATTGTACCCTTTCTGCCTTAGGCTGTACATTGCACCCTGTATGCTTTATGTAGTACATTGTACTCTTTATGGATTGTACTTTACATTGTACTCTTTCTGCCTTATGCTGTAAATTGTACCCTTCATGCCTTATGCTGTACATTGCACCCTGTATGCTCTATGCTGTACATTTTACTCTTTATGGCTTGTACAGTACATTGTACACTTTATGCCTTATGCTGTGCACTAAAGATTCTGCACATTACAGTATAAACTGTATAACTGTGCGTCTTGTACCTTTTATCTAAATATGCTAAAGTATAAAGAATAAAAAGTCATTAACGGAGGTCATTAGATTCTCAATTTCATTTATCTGAAATAGAGAAAACACAGGGGATTACACCAATTTAGATTTTAACAATAAAGCAGATTATTTAGAGAGTATTCACTATTATGTTAGCAAGAGGGCATAGAAATAACCATAAACAAATTATCTATACATAATATATATATATATATATATATATAAAATACAGCCATCCCCATATTTGTTTATTAACCTGAACATACATTCAGGTTACTTACGTTGTACATTGTCTGTAAATCTAAATGCGCATAACATTAACTACGCAGAACTTGTAATACGATTAACCTTGCCTAACTACGTCTGTAAATATGTCAACACCTGTATTGTGCTTAACCTATAACTACATCAGTGGCTGGCTTAACTACGCTTATATATATCCACACTTATCTTGTAAATATGTATATCAAACTTAATCTGTAACATAGATATCTAAATACACATTAGTTGGAAGATATTAGTTGTTTAGAACATAATATTAAACTGAACTGTGTCAATATACCAAGATATCTTAATCGCTTTGCTGATAAATTTCCAAATATTGTTGATTATAAAGATTATTCTGTTAATCAAGAGTTTTTTGCTTTAGCTACTGCTGGTGTAAATGCAGATAACTACAATAAAAAACTGGCAAATTTCAATAGTAATACTTGTTGTATTGGATCAAATGGTGTAGATGCTTTTGATTACTATAATTGGGGGTTACCTCATATAAACTGGTTATGAGATGTTTGAGTCATTTAAGAACTTCGTAGGGTATCGACATCACTCTAGTATGCCGAGTCCATTAGCGCCTGATCCAATCAGGGTTCAGTCATGTGTTTGGTGCCTATTCTCAACCAATAGAAATTGCATGGCGGTAACATCTATCTTTCTATCTATCTCATTATCCAATTAGAGATAAATCCTTATATCGGCGCTATAACAGTAAATTGAAAAATTTACTTCTACTGATACTATAGTTGCATGATTTTAACCCCAGAATGGATCTGATTTTTACCCAACTTTTAACCAATTTCAAAATTGTTTAAGAAATTATTGTCTGGTAATTTCTTTAATTTAATTGATTAAATTAAATTTAAAGGGAGTGTTCGGCAAAAAATGAAAGGGGGTATAGGCTTAATGCGATACAAAAGCGCTTTTGATTGCTACTAATCTTATTCTATCTGTTGCGTCTATAAAGAGAAAACGACTTTAATACCGAAGAACGTAGTGTCCATAAATATTCAGAAAGATGAAACATTCAGCTCGGATCGTAAACAAATCAATTTAATTCCAAAAAAATCATTCAAATATTACAAACAATAGTCATTGATTATTTTTCGACGCATTCGTAAATAGTTGACATTTCATAATATTTTGTATTTTTCATGATCTGAGAGTTACTTTTGAAAACATTTATTCCTGTTTCGAGGTTTTTTGTTGATAATGAAGACGAAACTTTCATATTTTCCTGGAATGCTCAAAAATCCGAGTTGAATGTTGCATCTTTCCGAATTTGTATGGACGCTGCGTTCTTCGGTGTGAGTCGTTTTTAACAATTTTCTCCTTATAGACGCAACAGATAGAAGTAAGATTAGAAGCGACCAAAAGCGTTTTTTTGTCGCTTAAAGCCCATACCCCCTTTCATTTTTCGCGAACACTCCCTTTAATATTGATGTTAAATATACCAATTCCAGTGTTTTTCACTCGAAATAAATATTTTATTAAAATAAAATCTTATTTCTGTAGTTTATTTTATCTTGTAAAGAGAAAATAAACAATCTTAAATATTTTTATCTTCTGTTTTGTATAAAATTTTAAATAAATAAACTAAAAAAAACCCTGAAATGAATAGAGAGAAAATTACTTTTTTTCAAATTTAGTTTCTAAAACATTATTCATCAAACAAATTTAGCTTGTGAAATTTGAACTATACTGAAATACATTAGTTGTTTTGATATGGTTTTGATTTAGGTATTGTAGAATAAATTGTGCGGTTTTTTTTCTGTGTTTGCTGTATTGTTTTGTATTATGTTGTATTATATTATATTATATTATATTATATTATATTATATTATATTGTATTGTATTGTATTGTATTGTATTGTATTGTATTGTATTGTATTGTATTGTATTGTATTGTATTGTATTGTATTGTATTGTATTGTATTGTATTGTATTGTATTGTATTGTATTGTATTGTATTGTATTGTATTGTATTGTATTGTATTGTATTGTATTGTATTGTATTGTATTGTATTGTATTGTATTGTATTGTATTGTATTGTATTGTATTGTATTGTATTGTATTGTATTGTATTGTATTGTATTGTATTGTATTGTATTGTATTGTATTGTATTGTATTGTATTGTATTGTATTGTATTGTATTGTATTGTATTGTATTGTATTGTATTGTATTGTATTGTATTGTATTGTATTGTATTGTATTGTATTGTATTGTATTGTATTGTATTGTATTGTATTGTATTGTATTGTATTGTATTGTATTGTATTGTATTGTATTGTATTGTATTGTATTGTATTGTATTGTATTGTATTGTATTGTATTGTATTGTATTGTATTGTATTGTATTGTATTGTATTGTATTGTATTGTATTGTATTGTATTGTATTGTATTGTATTGTATTGTATTGTATTGTATTGTATTGTATTGTATTGTATTGTATTGTATTGTATTGTATTGTATTGTATTGTATTGTATTGTATTGTATTGTATTGTATTGTATTGTATTGTATTGTATTGTATTGTATTGTATTGTATTGTATTGTATTGTGTTGTATTGTATTATATTGTATTGTATTGTATCGTATTGTATTTTACAACCAAATGCAATAAACATTTTAATTAACTTTTCCTGCTTTTACTCGAGTAAAATTAATCTATCAGACAATCCTACAATCCAATTTATTAAAAAGGATTATATTACCTTTCCTTTGAAACTTTTTTTACAAAGCTATAACGGGAGTAAAGGCTTTGATGTCTGAGATTCTCTATGTAACTCCCCAAAGATCCAAGAGCAGGAGGGATGATATTTAGCTGTACTACTGTTCACTTACAAATGTTTACTAATATTAATATACTATAGGTTAGGCCAGAACCTCTTTATAATAAACAAATATGCAGTACGCTCTTGGTATAGTTCATGGCCTATACAATTAGTAAAGGATTAGCGTACATCATCACTCTATACACTATAACCTCGTTGGTTAGCGTACATCATCACTCTATACACTATAACCTTGTTGTTTAGCGTACATCATCACTCTATACACTATAACCTCGTTGCCCAAGAGGCTTTTCATTTAAAAGTGTAGTCCGCCCAATTCCGAACTGTATTGTAATATGTGCGAGTTTGTTGATCTTTTACGATCAGTGATTCAAAGGATTGTTAGATCGCTGAGATCATAGCGATCTTTTCCTACGATCAAGGGGGATAATGCCCCCCTCTCCACCCCCCCATATGAACTATGAAACCTAACGGTTCATCAGAATGTTTACTGTATTGTCTATTTATAGACCAAGCCAAGCCAATGTGAATAAATCCGTTAGATGAGAGAGCTGGGGATAGAGGCGGGCTAGCCCACCGGTCCCCGGCGTAGGGTTAACGGAAACCTAGGCTAGGGTGAGACCAAGCTTCAGTTTTGGAATGAGTTCCCCATGATCTCGAGATAGGAGAGGAAGGAGGAGAAGTTGTTCATATAACCTCGACTGTTTCTATTAATTTCGTATAGTATAATTTTAGTATTTAGTATTTTGTGTGTAAATAATAAATTATGAAAACCAATTCTCTGAATATATGAATTAGGGTATTGTTGCAGTTTAATTTTCTCATATATTAAAGTATTCTTTAAACCTTTGTCTGATCATAAAAAAATTTAAAAAATCGCTGGTCTCTTGAAATAACAGCTACAGTCATTTTCAATGCATTCAACTTTTTTAAAAAGGAATTAATTGCATTTAGCTTAGTTTTGAAAGAGGCCATGGAAATTTCGTTAAATTTTGTTAAAAAAAATTGGTTTAGGCTTTCAAACCATACGAAAATTTTACATTTTATGTACATTAGATCAAAAGATGAAGTGTTGACAATAATTTAGATTTTTATAATTTGTGTAAAATAAAAAAGTATGAAGTAAATGAGATATTACTTTTATCTTTTGTTCCAAAAATAGATACTTTAGGAAAATATCCTTCATCTTTAGGATTAAAAGTTTGATTGACTGTTTATCCGGTTAAATTAGTTTTTTGTGCAAAAACTTTTAATAAAAATTCTTGGCGTACAGCTTTATTCTCTAAAATTCTTGGCGTACAGCTTTATTCTCTAAAATTCTTGGCTTACAGCTTTATTCTCTAAATATCTTGGCGTACAGCTTTATTCTCTAAATATCTTGGCGTACAGCTTTATTCTCTAAATATCTTGGCGTACAGCTTTATTCTCTAAATATCTTGGCGTACAGCTTTATTCTCTAAATATCTTGGCGTACAGCTTTATTCTCTAAATATCTTGGCATACAGTTTTATTCTCTAAAATTCTTTTTAAATACCTTGTCAAGTACTTTTGACTATAGTACAACTTAATAAATTTTTTTAACACCTCGTTGCTTCAAATCATAGATAAATAACAATACAGATAGAACACTAGATGTAGTCTTTTCAAGATTTATGGAATTTAGGAGATACATACATACTCTCTCTCTGTCTTGTCATTCAACGCGGCATGCACGTAAATCCTCATGGTTGTTTGAACTAAAAACCCTTAAATCTGATTTTCCAGCTCATTGCTTGCTAAAATTCGGTCCGGTATTTGTTATGCGTGCTTTTGATTGTCTAAAGAAAACAACATAGAAATAAGAACAAATATTTTATTGGACTTCAAATACATTTTATATAATTTATCCATTCTATATACTTTGCTTGTCTGTTTGTTTGTTGGTAACCGATAAACGTGAGAAACGGCTGAACCGACCGGGCCCCGGATAAGATCAAAATTTCCGGTTTCAAGATACAAGTTTGAATTTCTCTGCAGTACATTTCTAAAAGTTTAATATTCCTTTATACTTATGTTTCTATTTTGAGTACTCAAATTGTTACCAAGTTTTGAATTGTTTAATATAAATAGTTAATGCATGTTTTAATATTTGATAACTTCTCACCACCTAGCACTGTGCAGTAGGGATGTGCATCTATTTTAAAAACTATTTTGTAATGATTTTGATATTTTTCACAACTAAGAACGATTAAAAATCATTCCAGAAAGTTTTAAAACGCTTTTCGTATTAAAATCAGCGTTTTAATACTTTTCAAAACGATTTTCTTTTTCAGTAAGATATTTTTGCAAAACAAAATAATAATGAAAAAACCCAAGTTGTTCATCCCTATAGTTCCTACCGGGAGAGCTGTGAGAGATGGAAGTGATGAAAATTTAAAACTTTCTGAAATACAATTCAAGAGTTGAATAGTTTAGAATTCTACCCATCATACCATACTTAGTTGTTTAGAAACTTTTATCAAACTAGGAAACTGAGGGAGTTTTGCGCCTTCATTTCTAGCAATAAGCATTCTTTTTCTCATTCGGTGTAATCTTTTTTGAGTACATAAATAAAGTTGAAATTACAAAGTCCAATAGTCAAACTTTCAAAATTACGAAAATTAAAATTTTTATTTGTGATTTTTTAGTAACCTGGTCGACTTAAAATTCACCCCAAAGGCTCTGCTACAAAATGTCCCCCCCCCCCTCTCTCCCGTTGTAAGCCTTAAACAAATTATTGTTATATTCTTAATACCTTTTTATTTTGTAATTTATTCGCCGGAAACTTAAACTTGATTTATACTGCAGTTTTTTCCAGTGACTCTCTTTCTCAGATAAAATTTTTTTCTCAAAGATAAACGATTTTTTTTTCAGAAAAAATCGTTAAAGCAAAAAAATATACTTTGTAAGCACGAACACTCCCTTTAAATAAATAATGAAAAGGAATCGAATCAACTCCTATATCTTTGCAATCCAAGGTCTTAGACCTTACATATTTTAAACCATGAACTCTGTTGGATTTAATATTCTTAACATGAAATATTAAAGGTATTCACCATCAGATTGGAAAGATATTGGGATTTAAAAATCAGAGTTTGTGTGATCAAGTTGAAACGGGAGAACTTATATTTTTAGATTGTGATGAATATGCATACAAGATATGGAAAAATCTGCAATCCATTGTCCAAGAAACAAAATCAAACCCAGTGGCCAGTAGTAGTAAACTTAACACGAGAAAACATCAGAGACAGAGAAAAGGGCAATATAACATTACATTTATGTTTGATAATCCAGCTTTCTACAAGATATTAACAAATTAACGAAAAATGATATTAACAAAAATCAATATAATTTATCCAAACACAATAGTTCGGTTCACCGACAAAGGGTCAAACGACACAGGGTCAAACGACACAGGGTCAAACGACACTGGGCCAAACGACAAAGGGTCAAAAGCGCGACAAAGGGTAAAAGGACATAGGGTCAAAAAATGTGACAAAGGGGCAAATTTTTTTTAAATTTTGACATCTGTTACAGTTAGTATTTATTAATTAGTATTTAGGGTTAGGTTAGGTTAAGACACTTTCAGGGCCGAGTGCTGAGGCTAGGACAGGATAGGGGGCCGAGCGCTGCGGCCACGGGTTAGGTCAATTATATCAATGTCTAACATATAAGATCCATGAACAAAATTGATAGGAGGGTTGCGAGTTTCTTATGATTCAAATAAAAAAATATTTTTATCATTTTGACCCTTTGTCGTTTGACCCTTTGTCGCACTTTTGACCCTTTTTCGTTTGACCCTTTGTCGTTTGACCCTGTGTCGTTTGACCTTTTGTCGGTGAATCATAATTAATTAATAGTTAATTCTAATTCATTTCATAATTTGTGCCAATTTACCGACTTTGTTTATTAAGACACCCTGTAGAACAAGAAAATGTAAATTTTAGTTTTCTAATATTTGAATCAGAATATGGTGCAGAGGTGGAAAATATAAATTATAGTTTCTAATATTTGAATTAGAATATGGTGCAGAGGTGGAAAATATAAATTATAGTTTCTAATATTTGAATTAGAATATGGTG
>NW_019397708.1:0-40602 GCF_000591075.1 Eurytemora carolleeae | reverse complement strand
GAGGGGGGGGAGGGGCTGATTTAATACTTTACCAGATTTCTAGGGATAAAATCAGGACGAAAATTACAAGAAAAAAAAATGGTTACTTTAACCGTCAAAAAGCATATTTTCAAGTCACCTTCCCACAAGTAAATATTTCCATTTACTGATTCATAACTCTAATTGGATAATGAGATAGATAGATAGATAGATGTTACCGCCATACTATTTCTATTGGTTCAGAATAGACAGCAAGCACATGACTGAACCCTGATTGGATCAGGCGCTAATAGACTCGGCATAAAGGAGTAATTTTTAGAGTGGCATTTCCGATTCACAACGGTACCTTTGAAACCTTTATCTTTTCAATAATTTGGAAGATGATATCGTTTTCTGGCTAGACAAGTGACAAGTGTAATTCTGATACTTTTTGCTTCAAAAATTGCGCATTTTTGCAGAGAAACCACAATTGAAAATACATAGTTTAAAAAACACATGGATATTGAATTTAAAGTTGATCAGACAGAGCTGTACAGGGTAGAGATGTCAACGTTTTGATTTTTCTAGATTTTAGCTTTCGTTACGATAGTGTTCATCAAAAGTATTAACGTTTGAAACGTTACGTTGCACATTATGAAATTTTATGGTATAAAGTAACGTTACGTAATGAATTTTCTGCACTTGAATACCTTATACAACGTTAAGCTTTAGTAAATGTTATTGACAAACAGTAAGCTCCGTTACGCTTTTGCATTTGATGTTTTAAAAAACTTTCCCAACGTTGCGTTAATACTTATGTAATATAACCACAATTTTTTAACGTTCCACTTTCATGCAAGGTAAATATTTTCAGTGACCTTACGTTACATTTTCACTTGGTTTAAGATCTAAAAGATGACAAACGTTTTGCTTTGATGAAACGTCATTGGGGCATAGTTCTGTACGTTACAATGCATTTTAGTGCAATGAATATTTTTTGTTAACGTTACGTTTTATCTTAACTTTTCCAATATAAACTCTTTTGATTACGTTTAGAAAATTTACTAAAATGCACCTTTTCTTACTTTACGATTTATCGAAACGTTATTGTGAAAACTTTTTTGTTACACTTTTTTACAACTGACAATCAAAACTGTTTATTCCTTTCGTTTCTAAGAAAAATTTGAAAAAATGTTCTATACGTTGCGTTGTATTAAAATGTTAAAGCCCTAATGTTTCTAACGTTACACTTTATTAAATTAATATTGTTTCTAAATGAAAGCATTGAAAGATTTTTTTCCGTGATAATTACATATTTTTACTCACCCTGTATGTTGCTGTTGTATTGTTAAACTTTTTAGAGAAGGTACTGAAGAATATGCATTATGCAATATAAAGATGTTATTATATTATTATTTTTAACGATATTTAAAATTTGTAAATGAAAGTTTTTAGCATTAGACTTTCAACTCAAAGTGTGTTTTAAAGGGACTAGAGACGTAATTTCAAGTGACCTTCCATTATTTGAGAGGCATGTCTATTGTCCAGTAGGGGTGATCAATATTGGAATAGAGCCAACCGCCCACCGGAAGTCGCTGCGTTTTCACCGTAAGGCCACAAAAAAAAATTATTTTTTATTTTCATGTTACACATCATTTTCTTGGAAATTCAATGCTAAATTCAAATCTGAAAAGCATTTAAAAAATTGAAAATTAAGAGAGTCAGAGCTAAAAAACTCATCAAAAACATTAAAAAGTTTAAAAACCGGAATTTAGTACAGTTATTTGGCGATAACTTTTTTAGATTTTAATTATTTAAAAATGATTTTCGAATCTGAATTCAGCATGACATTTCCAAGAAAATGATGTATCATATTTATTTTTTGCAAGATACAAGACAGGAAAACACTCCTAATTTTCAAATCATCAATCAGATAAAGGTATACACGTTATCATTGGGAATCTAGCATGGCCCTCTTTAAATGGAGGATTACTTGAAATTATCATTGTGTATTTGACGAGCTTAAAAAATAGACTGTTTTTGGACACTTCATAAAATGAGTTAAAATTCGGCAAGGCAAACAACTTTTGCATGTGGAACAGTAATTCTAAATTATTTAAATTAGTTTAGGGTTAATTTTTTCTTTTTTACGCAATGCAACATTGGGTAGCAAAGATATAGAGATTAGAAATATAAGTTTGTGAACAACTCAATTCCTTTAGACATTCTTATCTAACAGAAGTCATAACTTGAAATATCAAAAGTCTACAACACCAGCTTGCAAAGATTATAATTTGTGGCGAATTTTTAGTTCTTTTTTGTGTTTTTTATGTTACTTACAAAGTGAGTAAAAAAGCGGCATTAACTTTAGTTTTCAAACCACAATGAAAATGTTTTCAGAGTTCATATTTGGGGTTAAAAATATCAAATATAGTAAGACAAGTGCTAATTTTTTTTTAACACAAACAACGCGAAATAAAATTAATTAACAATTTTTTCTTTTTAAAAAAAATCGAATAAAAATCAGTTTTCTTTTCTATTCTATTGATGAATAAAACATATCACGCATTTTCCAATTGATAAAATATTGTTGCATTTTAGTAAGTATCTACATTTCTAAATTTTTTAACCTAAAACATGAACCATGCTAACTGAAGTTATGATTTCAAGTAGTCAAATAAACATGAAACACAGCAATTGTGTTTGTTCACAGACCCTTTCCACTTAGTAAATCATTTGCTTTATAACAGAAAATACATATGTAAAATTTCTTAATGTCGTATTCCTTTTCCAGAGTTTTATTGGGTTTCATCAAACAATGGCAAATCAAAACCTTTAATGTCCAAGAAACATTTATAAGATTTGAATTTTCACTAATAGCATGTTACAAAAAACTCGTTTTACTTTAGAAAGGAACTAAGTTTTTTTCAAATTCTCTAATCCCTATATATTTCTAACCCGATGGTTTAAACCTTGTATATTTCAATATTAATGGTCTACGAGATCGGGTTGCAAAGATATATTAAATGAAAATTAGAGTTTTTGGCATAAACTCATTTTCTTTCAATTTGAAATGAAACTTATAATCATCAGTCGAATCTCTTACATTGATAGATTAGAGACGTTTTGAAATGTTTTGATTGACAGAATTATTGTTACACTTTTGAAATCAAAACTCAGCCCTCATATAGTCTAACGTTTTATGAACAACATTTTCATCGGACATATATCTAACGTTAGACTAATCAATTTAGTATTCAGAGAAAAGTTATGAAACGTTTTGATTTACATAATTACATTTTTTAAAATGTTATACGTTACATTATTGAAATTTTAATTAAAAAAACTTTCGTTTCCTGATTATTAAAATAATAACCCTTTTTTGCAACGTTGAATTTTTCATTATACTATAAGGGAAAACGTTTCAAAACGTTTTCATAAACAGTAATGCATTTTTCATTTATACAATGTTACACTTTTTATAAGTTGAACTTTGAAATATAAATCCTTTCGTTACGATATTCAATCAAATCACATTTCATTTTTCAAACGTTAGACTTTCAAGCTCCCTTCGGAAACAAAACATTTCTTTACGTTATGGTCAAAAAAGTTGTAGATATTAAAAAAATAACGTTACATTTCCACAAAACGCTAACGTTGGTGGTATATTCCCCTAACGTTAACGTTTAACGTTACCGTTAGGTATGAGCTCCTATAACGTTAACGTTTAACGTTCACGTTATATAGAATGTATCCAAACGTTACACATCATTGTAACGTAACGTACAAAAACGTACATTTTACGTTACGTTACACAATCGTTGACATCTCTAGTACAGGGTTCCTTTGTGAATTAGACATGTCTATCAACTGAATGGAGGATCGCTTGAAATTAGGCACACTGACCCTTTAGTTAAAATAATTCATGAATATCTTTACGGCCCCCTTCAGCTATTGGGTTCAGAGAACATTTTTATTTAAAAAAAACTTTAATTTTGATGTACTGACGTTTTATGTAAAATTTTTCCGAATTCTCTATTTTTTGCTGACTCACACCTGACTTGCTTCTTTGACTTTCTTAGATTTTGAATGACAGGTTTGACATTTTACTTTGATCTTAATCTAAAATTAATTCATGTTATAGGATACAGATTTACGAACAATAGACAAGACTATTGTAAAGATTAATGATCCTAAGATTTACTTGGAATTCTGCCATATACAGGGTTACAAAATATGAGACTTCAGAGACGATTGGACGGAATTTTAACTGTCTCGTTTGCTTGTATGTATGATTCCCGGCAACTGTAAAATTATTTCTTTCCAGGCCAAATTATTTCTTTCTAAGCCAAATCATATAATAAGGCATTATTATTTTTTTTCTTATTCAGAAGACTTATTCTAACCATTAGATCGTAAATTTTAACCATTGGATCGTAAATTTTAACCATTGGATCGTATAATTTAACCATTGGATCGTATATTTTAACCATTGGATCGTGTATTCTAACCATTGGATCGTATATTTTAACCATTGGATCGTATATTTTAACCATTGGATCGTATATTTTAAACATTGGCTCGTATATTTTAAACAATGGATTGTATATTTTAAACATTGGATCGTATATTTTAAACATTGGATCGTATATTTTAACTATTGGATCGTATATTTTAACCATTGGATCGTATATTTTAAACATTGGATCGTATATTTTAACCATTGGATCGTATATTTTAAACATTGGATTGTATATTTTAACCATTGGATCGTATATTTTAACAATTTATAATTTAAGAATTTTAGATTAGTGTTTATAGTATCATCCTTTGTGGGTAGCCTTGTATATATATTTTAATGATTTGGCAAAAAAAGGAAACAGGTTTATAGCTTTATGGTAAACAGTAAACAGTAAAAAAAATGTTTTAAAAATCGTCTTTGAAGTCACATACTTTGTGTGTAACCCTGTGTTTAAAATATTTTTAGTAAAATTTGGGAACATATTTAAAATGAATTTCAATTATATTAAACAGTTTATTTACAATTGAGTTATTTGTTGACAGTAGTGTAAAGCATGATACAAATTATTCTACAGTAGAACCTATAAAACTGTGCTATAGGAAGACGACAATTAAACTCATATTAAGATTTAAACAATGAGCAACTGTTCTAAAATCTTAGACAATTTCTCTTAAACGTTGATTTTTAAGCGAGTGGCAAACCAACTTTAAAGAAACTGTACTTTCTAGTAACCCTCTAGGCAAAGATGGCACTGCGTGATTTACAATGGTACCCTTTAAAGCTTTACGAGTATGAATTAGATATGCATGTGTCTTTTTATTTAAAATTTTTTTTTCATTTGTGGTTTCTCTGCAATTCATAGAAATGAACACTTTTCTGGTAAAAAAACGACGGTATCTTCCACATTTGTAATCAAATCAGATAAAGGTTTCAAGAGAGCGTTGAAATCAGGTATTACTATCTCTAAACGGAGAGTCACTTGAAATTACGCTTACATTTGCTTTAACTTCACGTTAATTAAATTTAAATATGTTCTTTTTTTCAAAGTTTTATAAGTCCTACACATGTATGTTTTATAACAAAAATAACAAAATATAGATTTAATCCCATATCAAAGACGATTTCCAATGTTTTCATATAGACTTCCCAATCT
Organism: Eurytemora carolleeae; assembly: GCF_000591075.1. NCBI lineage: Eukaryota > Metazoa > Arthropoda > Copepoda > Calanoida > Temoridae > Eurytemora > Eurytemora carolleeae. The sequence goes on along the minus strand of NW_019397708.1, from coordinate 34,969 downwards.
GAAAAGAAAAAAGAAATATTTTTATAAATCTATCTGATTTCTAACTTTTTTCATTATTTTTGTTCTTAAAATAATAATAATTTCATTATCAGACAGAAATATAACTATACACGCAAAGATAAAGGATTATCAAAAACAAAAAATATGATATTAGAGGTGGGAACCATTGTTAAATGAGCCACGATGGAAACTAATATTTGAAACGAAACTTTCTACGCGGAAACAGCTGTTTTAATTGGCCGAGAGCTTATTTTTGAGGCTTCTAGCTTGTCAATTTTAATAGATGTACAGGGTCACCCACAAAGTATGGGATTGTAAAGACGACCTGAATCTCTTGAAAAATGACGACCTCAAGGATAAATTGAAACTTCTTTAAAAAAGGCATATTTAATGCTTTCGAAAAAACATTCACGCTGAGGATCAAGAATATTAGGAAATTTCATACTTTCGTCTCTTATGTCTCATCCGTTGTGAGTAACCCTGTAGAAAAGGGGTTAAACTAATCCATTGACCCACACCATTTACGGATAACTGGTTAAACTAATCCATTGAACCACAACATTAACGGATAACTGGTTAAACTAATCCATTGAACCACAACATTTACGGATAACTGGTTAAACTAATCCATTGACCCACACCATTTACGGATAACTGGTTAAACTAATCCATTGAACCACACCATTAACGGATTACTGGTTTCTGAAGGGATTGACAAAACCATATAAGTTCCAATCTCAGATTAAGATAAGAAATATGGCTACCTGTTATTTTCTCCAGAACAATTACATTTAAAGCTGAAAATAAAAATAATTAAAAAAATAAATATTATATTTATCGACAAATTATGCAATGATGCAATTAATCAAGGGGAACATTTTATGGCCCTTTGATTCCTATATGTTGATTTTGATTGTTATTATTCATTATTCATCATTCATCATTCATTTTTCATAAATGCGTTAGCGGATTTTTTGTCTATATTGGAAAAGCTCTGGGCTCATAAACAAATATATATATATATATATATATATATATGTTAGCTATAGCTGGCCAAACGGCTGAACCAAATTGGCTAAATTTTTTTGAGGGAACCCATTGGTATCCCAGGGTTAACATAGGCTAAACAAATTCGATTTTATTCTTCTTAAAGATTCGATTATTAAAGAATTCCAAGGGTAACGCCAGGTTCTTCAGCTATAACGTATACAATACTGCATCTTACCTTGGGTCGCAAACTCCCTCAGTATGACCTAACATTACGCATGTAATATGACAAGTATTCTCCCCACCAACATTACATCTTACTCCTCTCCTCTCCTAAATGCATTTTTGGATTTATTTTGATTAGAATTAAATCTATAATTTCTAGTCTCTATATGTTTGCAGGCTGGTGCTCTTAAAATTATATTTTAAACTCTAAGAATTTAATTTGGCAGAAATTATACCTTAAGATTTACGATATTAATTAGCAAAGGCTTAGCAAAAAGGCAACAACCTTCACTAACCTTGTCACAAGTACAGTTGTAAGCTCCAGTTGCATCATCCCAAGCACATACTCCTCCTTTCCTTCCCCGCAACTAAACATTGCAACATCCTCTGCAGAAAGGAATTAAGTCCTTACCACAAACTGAAATTTGCTCATCACTTTATTTTTGCAACCTCACCCTTTGATATTACAAACTTAGATTATTTAATCTAACAGATTTCATAGTTTAAAAATATCTAAAACCTACGACAAAGATTACAAAGATATAGGGATTAGCAAAACAAGAACTCAATTCTTTTAGAGGGTAAAAGATATTTTTAGCAGCCATTTTATATTCGTGAGTAGGGCCGGGATCTGTTAAGTATTTGACAATTACCGGTTAAAAACGATTTATCAGAATTTTCGAAGATGTAAAGATAACGTTGAAATTATTTTGTCATTAATAATAAAATGCCCAAAGGCCGTGAAGTATCGTTAATCTTGAACGATTGATCTCGGTATCCAATAATAAAATGCCCAAAGGCCGTGAAGTATCGTTAATCTTGAACGATTGATCTCGGTATCCAATAATAAAATGCCCAAAGGCCGTGAAGTATCGATAATCTTGAACGATTGATCTCGGTATCCAATAATAAAATGCCCAAAGGCCGTAAAGTATCGTTAATCTTGAAGGATTGATCTCGGTATCCAATGTGGTGCACTTTGAAATTATTTAACTGGTCTATTTCAGTGGGTTAAATATTTAATGTGTAGCTTTAAGTTAAAATTTGATTTAAGTCACAGCGGGATTCTATAAGCTGAAACTTTACTTTTCGTTTTAGTTCTAGACTCCGGACATTTTTCTGTTAACGACGAGAGCTCTTCTTTTTTTCAAAAGAATTTAAACCTTTCATTATATGTATTTTCAATTATCATCTAATAAAAGGTTCTCAAGTATTTTGGTTCATGTTGAATAAGGTTTAATTTCAGAGCTGAAAACTGTAGAACAGTGAATATCGAGATCAATGCTTTCATCTATCTCATAAGAGAGTAGAGGTGGACTTTTTTAATTTTTGAAAAACCGGAATTAAACCGGTTTTAAATTTGTCCATGGTGGCACTTCCATTGGACTAATGAGCGATTGAAGGAACGTAAGTTTTGGATTAATGTTTATTAAGACTAACGTTTAAAAGTTCTATAATTCTCAAATGGGATAAAATATATATTTAATAAGTTCATATTAGCATGATTGAATTTATATTTGTTTAAATGCTTTAAAAGCCGACTTGTGAACAGCTGACTTTAGTTCAATCTGATATTAGTCCAATTGATAAAGCATCGTATCTATATTTGTTTTCAAACATAACTTTAATACAGTAGGGATATCTAAAAAGTGAGGAAGAAAATCAAGCATATTGGAAACTAAGATTAAGCGATCGAGATGAAGTGTATCCCATTCTAAAGTTTTCAGCTCAGGCTATGTATGTATAAACACCACTGGATATCAAAGAGGAATTGAATTAATCCGCCAAAGACAGAGATCAACTCACAATTTAAAATTTCTGACTTGAGAGAAGCTTACCCATAGTTAAAAGTCAATATTTAAGCTTATAGTACCTTTTGCCAATTAACAAATTTGAAAAATTAATTTAATATGAAATGAATAAATGAATTATGCGATGAAATTAATAATTCAAATTTATTGATAAAAAAAACTTACAAGATAACAGTAAACGTTGTTGAAAATTAATATTTTCATTGTCGTCAGATTGTTCGATATTATTTTCTTAACAAAGGTTTTCCTGTAATAAATGGGCTCAATACAGAGAGAAATAATAAAAAATATTAATAACGCTGATGCTTCATAACTCTTATATTTTCTTCATATTATTATTTCTATTACTTTATATAATGGTAAAAAGCTATTAGCTGAATGCCTTCTCGATACAAAGGAAAATATTAACAAACATAGAAATAAATAAAAAAGGTTTGTTTTAAGTTTGACTGTTGCTGTTGCCGTTTTATATGGTGTATTATTATATATTATTAGCTTTTAAATGTTGTTTTTGAACACACTGTTTATTTTGTAAGCCTTAAAATTTAGCGGATTTTTAATATTTTTATTTTATGGATTTCCGATATAAATAATCTGCATTTTCACTCAACAACATTCTTCACTTCACATAGGATACTGCAAGAAAAGATTCATCCGTTTTAATGTTTAAATTGTGTACAAACAAATAAACAAATAAGCCAAATAAATATAACTAGACTTTTAGCGCACTTCGCCACACCCTTTTTTGTGAAAATTTTTCAATTTTCCCTTTAACTGAGTTTTAAGTCGCCATTTTTCCATCGTACTCCAATAACCTTCACGGAGTTTTCTAAAGGATTTTAAAAATCGCCTTTTTTTCTGTGTCAAATTTTTATCATAGAGAAATACGATATTTTCTCTAAACTTCCTTCATCCGATTATTAAGGATTTGATTAGGGTTTCTGAGGACCAAGCTAGCTAAGTAAGTTTAGCTGAAAAATGTCAAATATCAAAAATTACGCAAAAAATGAGTCAAGGCACAAATATAAATTTTTTATTTTAAAAGTTTTGGCCTTTGCTCTTTACCTTGCACGACCATTCACAGCTTTGGTGTCCAAAAGTTGCGCATGTTATATCCCGTTTACTTCGGTCAGGGTATCCTTAAAATAACAATTCTAACAACTTATGTAATATTATAATGTTCAACCATGTTGGTAGAGCTGTCCAGCTATAGATAACATATAAATATATATACAAATACATATATCTATTTGAGCCAAGAGCTTTATTTTATGGAGAACATGTGTAGTTTTAGGCAAATATCTTTGATCGGTTATCAAGACTTTTAGAGGATTTGAGATGTATTTAAAGAATTTGAGCCGCGGTTTAAATCCCCCAAAACCCGGTTTAAATTAAGCGCCGGCTTGAATCTTTAAAAATTTGATACAATTTTAAGTGGAACCAACCATATTTAAGCCGCGGCTTAAATTTAAACCGCCGCTCAAATTCTTTAAATTCGGCCACTGGATTGTTTAAAAACTGTTTATTCTAAACATTTTAACCCTCCAGGTTAAAATATGATATATATAAAATTTCAAATTTGAAATTCTATAGTCCAAACCCCTTAACAATCTAGAAAAACAAACGAACCCCAAAACTTTATGTGTATCATATATATATATGCCTACAACTAATTATGCCCAAAACTAATTATGTGTATCATTATTTGAAATACAGAGTGTCCCACGAAACATGACAGTTGGTAAATAGTTTTTAATGTCTTCTTCCATAATTTGTTAGGTTGTTTGATACCAAAGAAAATAATAAAAAATATTACATGGCATTCATAAAATAATAAGTTTGATTTCAAAGTAAAACATAATTGAGTAAAAGAATTTTTTAACGAAATAAACTGGGAAAAGTCTTTAATGTATAATACAGTATATGGAAGAGACATTCAAAACTATTCACCAACTGTCATGTTTCGTGGGACACCCTGTATATGTACAGAACTGTTGCGTTTGGATGCCCAAGATCCTGATCGGTTGATCTTGATATTCACAGTGGTTAATTTTAATTTGAGGATCAATGCTTATCTTTTCATTTGAGAATTCCTTCATGCGAGATATGGAAAAAAACTTAAATTAAGTTGTAGATTAACAATGGTTTATATAAGAAAAAATGGGTTAATAAAATAATTTAGTCACTGACATTTTAACATTAAGTAACAAAAATTTTCTTTTGGAAAATTTGATTAAACACTAGATTTCATACTTCTTGTTTTTTTCTTTTATGACTGAGAAAATTAAATAAACTATTAATATTTCTCCAAAAATAAAGTTTATTCAATCCTCCTAAATACACGAAAATATGAATTATTTGATGAAAGTTTTGGCAGAGTAAATATTTGATTTTTCTAGAAATTTGCTCTAAACAAATATTTATATAACTGCACTAAACATTTTAAAGAAATGTGCACACAGTTGACATTTTTTTAAATTTTGTTAGTTTTTTTTTAATCGTTCTCAAATCGTTCAATTGATATGGACCGATCTCACTAAATGTTTGTTAAGTAAAATCGTTTGTTAAGTAAAATCGTTTGTAAAGTAAAAAAACGATCATTTTTAAGTTTGTAAAGAAAAGGTTTGTTAAAAAAATCGTTCGTTTAGTAAAAAAAACTATTGTTTTAAAAAGTTCGGTGGAATGATTTCAAATCGGGTTTTTACTTCGTTTTTAAAAACCGATTATTTTTTCATTTTTCTGAACAATACATTTCGTTTGATTTTTATTCTGAACGAGATGCTTTTTGGATCGGAAAATTTTGTGCGCTCAAAAAAATGTCCATCTCTGTACTACATAGTACATACATTTTATATTAGTATACTATTTTAGTCTGTACTATATATTATAAAAAAAGAGAAAGTTTTTTTTTGTAAATTCATGCTTAATAAATCAGCATACTCCCCTCCCCCCCTTTAAGAAATAGTCGACAAGAAAATTCCAATTCTAAAAAGACTAAACTCGGAATTGCATGCACTCCTTCATTTATGGAGTAGGATGTTAGATCCACAACAGTACCCAAAAGGCTTTGAATGAGCAGGAATTAAGGAGATATTTAGGTTTATCTTTAAATCTTTAATCTCTCACAATCTTGGAAAATAATATACAATAATATAATAAATGATTTCGTTCAGAATTAGACATTTTTACGGCTTGATTTAATAAATTAAAAGTTTAACACAATTCTTATTTTCTCTTGTGTGTTTGAAAGCAAAGGAATGGAGATGTTGCTAACATATTTCAATTCTTCAATTAGTTAAAGGGAGTGTTCGCGAAAAATGAAAGGGGGTATAGGCTTAATGCGATAAAAAAGCGCTTTTGATCGCTACTAATTTTACTTCTATCTGTTGCGTCTATAAGGAGAAAATTGTTAAAGACGTCTAATACCGAATAACTTAGCGCCCATACAAATTCAAAAAAATTGCAACATACGACTTAGACTGTAAAAAATCAATTTAATTTCAAACAAATCATTCAGATATTACACCCTGTAGTCATCGATTATCTTTCGCCACATTTGTATATAGTTTATATTTTATAATGTTTTATTTTTTTAGAAAACGTTTTAACGGATTTCGAAAAATGTGAATGGTTCGCGGCATTCTTAGATAGTTGCGCAAGCAACAAGAGAAATAATCAAATTCAAAACAAATTAATTAAAAAATATTAGAATTTTTATCTATCTGTCTTAGGAAAAGACATTTTCCGTACAGTTTAGCGCATCGACAGTATCCAACCTTATTTCACAACCTTGGGCGTTTTTAAATACTTTAGTACAAATAGGTGTTTTCAAACCATCAATTGTAAAGAATTAATCCTACCCTCAACGCTGAAGACCAGAACCAAAATCAAAGCTGAAAATAGAAAAAGTTTCATTTTTATCTAAATATATAATCAAATCATTGAATTTTTGGAATTCTTTAAATCCAGACAATTCCGGGAGATTTTTTTTAGACGAAATCATAGTTTGTAATGCAATCAACAAAATTTTCGAAAATGTTTGTTCTTAAAATATTCTAAATTAAGTTAAAACATTTTTCTTATTAAAACTCGGATGGGAATTGATTAAAGTCAATAAAAGAAAAAATATTTAAAAAAAAAATAAAATAAAAAAATAGAATTTTCGTTAACTTATAACATCCTCCGGCCAGCCATGAGTGTCCGCAAAAAATGTCAGCCCAATCGGTCCAGCCGTTTGGCCGACTATAGACACAACATATGTATTTACGAAGTCTTGTTTTATTATATAGATGTTGTCGTTTTCTAGGTTTAAAAGTTCTTTGCTATGATAATTTCTTTATGATTTTCCAACAATAGAAATGCGCAAGTTCCTTTTGAACATAGAAACCACAATTGAGAATAATTAGCTTCAAACTTATGATCAGACAGAGCTCTAAAGGGTATTGTTGTGAATCAGACATACCACTCTATACATAAAGTGCAACTTGAAATTACGTCATTTACTTGTAAACATGTATATTGAAATTGAAATAAAAATGTTTGATTCAAAACGTCAGTGATTAGAACGACTGAACTGATGCGGAGTAAGGAATACACTTTTTTGCAAGATAAATTACGACTAGAAACCACATAGCCCTATTGTTGGTCAGAATTAAAGTATTTTGCTATTAAAAATTTCAATTTTATTATGATTTGTTTTTGCAAAATTATAAATTATAAAAGTTTTTTTTAATATACGTAGAAATACGTAGTAATATACGTTTGCTGTTCAGTATTAATTTAAAGCTAGGATTTTAGAAAAATGAGAAGCGCAAATGCGCAAATGCGTAGAATCTAAAGATTTGAGTTGTTTGTCTATATCTATAAATGTCTAGCTGAAACTAACTGGAAATGTGTGAGAAGTCACACATCTGCGCAAATCGGGATTTCTGAAGATATTATACAGGGTGTCAAATATTGATAGTTTACAGGGTGTCAAATACTGATAGTTCACAGGGTGTCAAATATTGATAGTTTACAGGATGTCAAATACTGATAGTTTACAGGGTGTCAAATACTGATAGTTTACAGGGTGTTAAATACTGATAGTTTACAGGGTGTCAAATATTGATAGTTTACAGGGTGTCAAATACTAATAGTTTACAGAGTGTCAAATACTGATAGTTTACAGGGTGTCAAATATTGATCGTTTACAGGGTGTCAAATATTGATAGTGTACAGGGTGTCAAATATTGATAATTTACAGGGTGTCAAATACTGATAGTTTAGAGGGTGTCAAATATTGATAGTTTACAAGGTGTCAAATATTGATAATTTACGGGGTGTCAAATACTGATAGCTTACAGAGTGTCAAATACTGATAGTTTACAGGGTGTCAAATATTGATAGTTTACAGGGTGTCAAATATTGATTGCTTAAAGGGTGTCAAATACTGATAGTTTACAGGGTGTCAAATACTGATAGTTTACAGGGTGTCAAATATTGATAGCTTATTGGGTGTCAAATACTGATAATTTACAAGGTGTCAAATACTGATAGTTTGCAGGGTGTCAAATACTGATAGTTTACAGGGTGTCAAATATTGATAGTTTACAGGGTGTCAAATACTGATAGTTTACAGGGTGTCAAATACTGATAGTTTACAGGGTGTCAAATATTGATAGTTTACTGGGTGTCATAGAATTAGTACTTGAGAAGATGAAAAATCCATAAGAAATTATTTTGACATTTTTCTGAATTTTCAGAAGTTTCAATTAAGATATGAATATAACTGCACTGTTTGGGCCAGGGAAGATCTCGCACGAAATTAGTCTCATTTTACCAAATATTAACGTCTTTTGAGAGCCATCAAACAAATAATTAAAATTACGATGCAATACAATAGTTCTTCTAATGTCATCAAACTAGAAAAATGCAGAATTAGTTAGAAGTACTTTAAAAAATGTTTGATTTCGTTATCTGAAAATACACGTGCGTATTTAATGGATGTAAATGTTTTGCTTTTAAAGATAAAAAAGTGTATGATGGATGTAATTGTGTCATCAGAATAATAGATGAGATAAAAGATGTTCTTAAATTCACAGAGTATATAGAATAATAGAGAACAACTTTTTAATAACTGCAAATATATTTTTTAATCCGGATATATGTTATACAATTTATTTTAAACTGCATTTAATGTATGCTGGATCAATTATATATTCAACATTTTAAAGTATCAAAGCTGTACAATGTATGATGTAGATTCATTGTACATCACCAAATTAGTTATACATTGAGATATGGAAATTAGAGTTTCAGTTATTTTATCTTCACATTAAGCTGACATCTTAAAAAATTCTATATTTTGATCATTATGCTTAAAGGGACAGACCGGCTATGCAAGGAAGTTAAACTGAGTATTCATTTGAGACATATAAAAATTTTTAAAGATCTGTAAATCCTGAGTCTGAGCGCAAAGTCGACGTTCAAAATCTTTATTTGGATTGGAAACGTTTTAAGAATTGTTTTTTTTTTAACTATTAAATAACGACGCGAAAAAACGTAAACAAAATTCTACAGTAAACTTATTATTTGTTTAGGAACAGGTTGAGAAAATAAAAATTAATCTTATCATCGAAAATAAGTAATCTTATTAGTTTTTATAATCTCTCTTTAATCAAAAAGATTTTCTGCAGATTTTCTAGAATTTTATTAAAAACGACATTTGAAGAATTTGAAGAAATCTGCAAACAAATTCATAGAAAATAAGAAATTTAATATATATAATGATGAAAAAGGAAATAATTAATTCTAACTTCGATTTACTGACAAATTTCATTTTTACTATATTTTTCGTTGTCTGAAAACGTACCCATTCAATTTCATGATTTTGAACGTCGACTTTGCAATAAAACTCATTAATTATACATCTTGGAAATTTTTTATATGTCTGCACACTCAGTTCAACTACTTTACATAGCCGGTCTGTCCCTTTAAATAGTCATTAAAATACGCAAAGGAAGCTACGTGCAGATAGTTTGGTATAAAGTAATGGCTAATGGACCTCCTACTTCTATATCCAAAAGCCTTAAATATGATCTTTTTAAAATATTAAGTTTAATTGTTTAGTTAGAAATGATACTAATATCCCGTGCATAAAAATTAAAATGTCAACAAAGAAAAGAAGAGCTACGTAAAATTCTGTTTATTCCATAATCTGTGAATTTGCTTGTTGAAGGAGAAAAGATAAGTTTTCTGAAGGTATATAAAGAGAAAACTAAAGGTTTAATTAATCATTAAGAAATCTTCTTTACAAGTTTATATCAGGTAAATGCTTTTATTAAAAGGCAAACACTTTTTTATAATGATTTAGCGCTTATTCAAATAAATATTAAGATACAGTGAAACCCTTAATAACGAATACATCGGAAGAATGTATCAAATATCGTCTTGGTAACTTTTCAATGAGTTTTATACTATATTACGTAAATTTCAGTATTGGCGAAAATAGATAAATAGCCATAAAGAGCTCCATATAATCATTTAATTAAAAAACTAAATATCTGCAACATTCCATTATTAGAAAGTGAAGAATACGACATTTGATGAATTCTTTCGATGTATTCGTTATTAAGGGTTTCACTGTAGTAAAACATTAAATGAATGATTAAGGCTTAATTACGTAAAACTAAAAAGTTCTCTAATTGACAGTTAAAATAGAATCAAGTTCAAATGTAATTAAACTGTCTGTGGACAGAGGATCCAACATAGCATTTTCTGAGCATATTAAAATATAAAAATTTTTGGCCTCTGATCTTTATTTCACTTTTTAAAGTTTGAGAATGGCAAATTCTAATGACTGACGCGTTATCTTCTATTTTATTTTTGAAATATTTTTATTTGTTCTGTATTCTTTTTAAAATATAAAGGGAGGGTTCGCGAAAAATGAAAGGGGATATAGGCTTAATGCGATAAAAAAGCGCTTTTGATCGCTACTAATCTTACTTCTATCTGTTGCGTCTATAAGGAGAAAATTGTTAAAGACATCTCATACCAAAGAACGTAGCGACCACACAAATTTAGAAAATTGCAACATACGACTTAGACCGTAATTTCAAACAAATCATTCAGATATTACAACCTATAGTCATCGATTATCTTTCGCCACATTTGTACATAGTTGATTTTTGATCTGAGAGTTACTTATAAAAACATTTATTCCCGTTTCGAGGATTTTTGGTAATGAAGACGATATTTTCATATTTTCCAGAAATGTTCGAAAACAAGTTGGAAGCTAATATTATTTTAAAAAACAAAATCAAAACATATTATGAAATATCAAATATATACAAATGTGGCGAAAGATAATCGATGACTATAGGATGTAATATCTGAATGATTTGTTTGAAATTAAATTGACTTTTTTACGGTCTAAGTCGTATGTTGCAATTTTCTAAATTTGTATGGACGCCATGTTATTCGGTACTATTAAAAACACTATGGACATCTGAAATAAGTTTTTAAACATCTTATGCACAACCAAAACTGAAGTTTGATTTTTCTGAATTATAACTGTGAAATATATAATCTAGTAGAATCACGAGGTCTAACATTCTTCAGAGTAATTCTGCGGTATCTAACTCCATTAAAGAGTCTGCATGTGTCTGATTCACAAGGGTACCATTAAATCCTTTTTGAATTACATCACCGTTTTTAAAAGAGCCAAACTCTTTTTGTCGCTTCTGCATAAATCAATAATTTAAAATAAAATTAGCAGTTTTCAGATAAAAAAAACGGTAATATCAATTCAGCTAAAAGAAAAAAATAATTTTAACGCTTTTTGAGAGTTCGCGGACAGTGTCTTTAATGATCTTTATAATAAAACAAGACATTCGTATATATATATGTTGCTTATAGCCGTCCAAACAGCTGGACCGAATGGGCTGAAATATTTTATGGTCAGTCATGTGTGGCCGGGGGGTGTAATAGGCTAAAAAATCGAAAAAAAATTTTCTTCAAAATGTACACTTTTTTCAATTTTTTTCCACGGGCAACGCCGGGCCCTCCAGCTAGTTATAAATATATATATATTACAGAATGTTTAAACTCCTGGTTATCTCCTGCCTCCTAGGCCTGGCTGTATCTATCTAGTTACAGAATGTTTAAACTCCTGGTTGTCTCCTGCCTCCTAGGCCTGGTGTGTCTATCTAGTTATATATATTACAGAATGTTGAAATTCCTGGTTGTCTCCTGTCTCCTAGGCCTGGCTATATCTATCTAGTTATATATATTACAGAATGTTTAAACTCCTGGTTGTCTCCTGTCTCCTAGGCCTGGTGTGTCTATCTAGTTATATATATATTACAGAATGTTTAAACTCCTGGTTATCTCCTGTCTCCTAGGCCTGGTGTGTCTATCTAGTTATATATATATTACAGAATGTTTAAACTCCTGGTTGTATCACGTCTCCTAGGCCTGGCTGTGTCTATCTAGTATATATATATATTACAGAATGTTTAAACTCCTGGTTGTCTCCTGTCTCCTAGGCCTGGTGTATCTATCTAGTTATATATATATTACAGAATGTTTAAACTCCTGGTTATCTCCTGTCTCCTAGGCCTGGTGTGTCTATCTAGTATATATATTACAGAATGTTTAAACTCCTGGTTATCTCCTGTCTCCTAGGCCTGGCTGTATCTATCTAGTATATATATTACAGAATGTTTAAACTCCTGGTTGTCTCCTGCCTCCTAGGCCTGGCTGTATCTATCTAGTTATATATATTACAGAATGTTTAAACTCCTGGTTGTATCCTGCCTCCTAGGCCTGGCTGTATCTATCTAGTATATATATATATATATTACAGAATGTTTAAACTCCTGGTTGTCTCCTGCCTCCTAGGCCTGGCTGTATCTATCTGGTATATATATATATATATTACAGAATGTTTAAACTCCTGGTTGTATCCTGCCTCCTAGGCCTGGCTGTATCTATCTAGTATATATATATATATATTACAGAAGGTTTAAAATCCTGATTGTATCCTGCCTCCTAGGCCTGGCTGTATCTATCTAGTTATATATATTACAGAATGTTTAAACTCCTGGTTGTCTCCTGTCTCCTAGGCCTGGTGTGTCTATCTAGTTATATATATATTACAGAATGTTTAAACTCCTGGTTGTCTCCTGTCTCCTAGGCCTGGCTGTATCTATCTAGTATATATATATATATTACAGAATGTTTAAACTCCTGGTTATCTCCTGTCTCCTAGGCCTGGCTGTATCTATCTAGTATATATATATATATATTACAGAATGTTTAAACTCCTGGTTGTCTCCTGTCTCCTAGGCCTGGCTGTATCTATGCCCCAGGCGAAGAATGAGTTAACATGTGAGATCTGTGTAGATGTTATCACAGACCTGGATAACTGGTTAACCAGTGATGCTACTGAACAGGATATTGTGGACTTTGTCAAAGAGGTAACACGAATCTAGAACACCAATTTGGCGCCAGGAAAACATTCCGAGAAAATTCAGAAAGAAACTCAACATTTGTAATCACTATATAGAGGCAACCTGATGATGTCACCCTTTTATATTTCTAACATTTGATTTAATAGAAGTCATCAAAGGTCAAAATCTGAGTTTGTAGCAAGAACTCAAGTCTTTTTATAAGATATTGATTCAAATGACTAATAATATTCTAACTAACAATAGGAAACCGACGTGTACAATTTTTAAAAGACATACTCTACATTCAAAAATGTCTCATTTTAATAATCTAAATAATCTGTATTATCTAGCTGTAGTTATCTGTATTATTTAGCTGTTATTATCTGTATTATCTAGCTGTAATTATCTGTATTATTTAGCTGTAATTATCTGTATTATTTAGCTGTAATTATCTGTATTATTTAGCTGTAATTATCTGTATTATTTAGCTATAATATCTGTATTATATAGCTGTAATTATCTGTATTATCTAGCTGTAATTATCCGTATTATCTAGCTGTAATTATCTGTATTATCTAGCTGTAATTATCTGTATTATATAGCTGTAATTATCTATACTAAATAACTGTTAATATCTGTATTATCTTACTGTTAATATCTGTATTATCTAGCTGTAATTATCTGTATTATCTAGCGGTTATTATCTGTTATTATCTGTATTATCTAGTGGTTATTATCTGTTATTATCTGTATTATCTAGCTGTAATTATCTGTATTATCTATCTAACTGTTAATATCTGTATTATCTAACTGTTAATATCTGTATTATCTAGCTGTAATGATCTGTATTATCTAGCTTTAGTTATCTGTATAATCTAGCTGTAATGATCTGTATTATCTAGCTGTAATGATCTGTATTATCTAGCTGTAATGATCTGTATGACCTAGCTGTAATTATCTGTATTATCCAGCTGTAATTATCTGTATTATCTAGCTGTAATTATCTGTATTATCTAGCTGTAATTATCTGTATTATCTAGCTGTAATTATCTGTATTATCTAGCTGTAATTGTCTGTATTATCTTGTTGTAATTATCTTTATTATCTAGTTGTAATTATTTGTATTATCTAGCTGTAATTATCTGTATTATCTAGCTGTAATGATCTGTATTATCTAGCTGTAATGATCTGTATTATCTAGCTGCAATGATATGTATTATCTAGCTGTAATTATCTGTATTATCTAGCTGTAATTGTCTGTAATATCTTGTTGTAAGTATCTTTATTATCTAGTTGTAATTATTTGTATTATCTAGCTGTAATTATCGTAATTATCTGTATTATCTAGCTGTAATGATCTGTATTATCTAGCTGTAATTATCTATATTATCTAGCTGTAATGATCTGTATTATCTAGCTGTAATTATATGTATTATCTAGCTGTATTTATCTGTATTCTAGCTGTAATGATCTGTATTATCTAGCTGTTAATATCTGTATTATCTAGCTGTTAATATCTGTATTATCTAGCTGTTATTATCTGTAATTATCTGTATTATCTAGCTGTAATTATCTGTATTATCTAGCTATTATTATCTGTTATTATCTGTATTATCTAGCTGTAATTATCTGTACTATCTAGCTGTTATTATCTGTTATTATCTGTATTATCTAGCTGTAATTATCTGTATTATATATCTGTTATTATCTGTATTATCTAGCTGTAATTATCTGTATTATCTAGCTGTTATTATTATCTGTATTATCTAGCTGTAATTATCTGTATTATCTATCTGTTATTATCTGTATTATCTAGCTGTGTGCTGCCCTGGGAGTGATTATCCCTGATCTGGAGGATACTTGTAATGCTTTGATTGAAACTCAACTTCCAGGTCAACATTTTATTTCTTAACAAAAAAAAATTTTGAGGTCGCGAATTAGAATTTGCAAAAATGCAAGCTGCCTGTATTTGTTCTTCTTTTGTATTTATGAAACCGATCACTCAAAGTTCGAACAATCAGAAACCACCAAAATTGTGAAGTCACAAATGGAAATTTGCGAAAAAAGTGGCCTGTTTTTTTCCGACGGATTTAGCACTTTGCAACAATTCAAAATGAACGGGCAATTTTGTTAACAACGGTTCTGGTTCCTACGTGAGTTTAAATAAGTGTTAACGAACGATTTGAAAAAACGTTATACTATAATGTACCAAGTCTACTATGAAGAGTATCACTGCACTTATTTTTTATCTAAGCTTTCCATGAATGGTTTGTTTTAATTTATTTCAATCATATTTCATTGAGCTATAGACTGTGAATGCACTGTTAAAAAGAGGTTCTGAACACATTTAAAACTTAACCGCGCTACGGTTTCTCTGTAAAGTTTTCTTGGGTAAAAAAGAAAAAGAAAATGCTCCTGATTTAACATAGGTTTCATGTAAAAATGGATAAAAGGCGTCTAATAAAAATGGCGTCTAATAAAAATGGCTTCTAGTAAAAATGACATGTATCACAAATGTTGCATATATCGAAGTAACATGTGAGCAAAAATATTACAGCGACGGTTTTATAATATTAATGTTTATTTTGAAATACAATGTGCGTTTTATCCATCCAAATTTGTAATTCTGGATATTCACACAATTTTCTAAATTTTTCCTTTAATAATTTTTATTTTAGGAATTATTGACGACCTTGTGAACAACAACCTAAACCCTACTGAAGTCTGCACCAACATCTCAGCCTGCCCATAACCATTTTATACTTTATAAATATTCTTGTTATACAGATTAAAATAAACTTTACAAAAGTGTATCTCTTATTTTATTTCAGTTATTTAAGTAAAGATAGTATCTACTTCTCTTTCTAAATTAGTACGTTTCCGAGAACACACTTTAATACGAAATTTAAAATACGGTTTCATTTTGTAAATTCAATTTTTTAAATTCAATATAATTTTTAAATTCAAGATTCAAGACTTTAAGATTAAAATTTTAAATTTCTTTAAAAAAACACATTTTTTTTGGTGAGATGGGTTATGCTGTAAAAGTCATTTTTTATTTTAGAAAAGACGACATTCTATAAACATCTTTATTGGACATTTGGTTTTGCGGATGCATGCTTTGCCCTCTGTCACTGTTT
The DNA here is from genome assembly GCF_000591075.1 of Eurytemora carolleeae. Lineage (NCBI taxonomy): Eukaryota > Metazoa > Arthropoda > Copepoda > Calanoida > Temoridae > Eurytemora > Eurytemora carolleeae. Next base: position 18,373 of record NW_019397708.1, on the reverse strand, counting down.
TAAGTCCGGTTTATTCCAAGAACCGAGCCAACATCTAAGCAGCTAGAGCGAGCTGTACACAGTACAAAAAAAACCATGAAAAACGAGAAACTACACCAAATGAACCAGCCCCAATCCGCAAGGTCGTATACAGGGGGGGGGGAGGGGGGAAATGCCAATCCCTGGACCTGTGAAGGGGAGGTGGGCGGAAGCCCTACCCCCCAGAACTCCTAAGAATTTGTCGAAACTGTTCCTTTCCAATGTACGTAACAACTTAACAATGTCCGTTCTTATGACATACTTTAGCGGGCGACAGTTTGGCCGCTAGATGTCTCACACTAGATTTTTACTCGATCGATAGATAGTACTGACTGAGAAGAAACAAACTCCGAGGGGCGAGGATTTTATGCTTGGGCAAATATAAGACGACATTTTTAAGAGGAAGACATTTAGATAAAACTGCATGAAAATGAAAGGATTTTTTAAAGCACTGCAGTTAACCCCTAAATAAGCCATACATCGAAAGAATTCATCGAATGTCGTATTCTTCACTTTCTGATAATGAAATGTTGCAGATATTTTTTTTTAAGTAAATGATTATATGGAGCTCTTTAAAACTGTTCCGCATCATGGCTCTTTATTTATTTTCGCAAATACTGAGATTTACTTAAATGGTATATACCCCATTGAAAAATTGTCAAGACGACATTTGACAAATTCTTTCGATGTAAGGCTCATTTAGGGTTTAACTGTATGTTAACAATATTAAGCGGTTTATATTATTATTGTCTTAGTACTTCTTTACCTAAAAAAATTTCGAAATATTTTATTTTTCATAGCCAATATACACCTCAGGGCATTACTATTATCACTTATAAGAATTAGGAAGGCATGATTCAATTCCATATCCGAAAAATTTGTATATATACTAAACACATTACCTAAATGTCAGAACAATTCCTTTATAATTTAAACTATTTATTACATTCTATGGAATTTACCATTCTGACGTCAAGGAAATATAACGTAAATCAGACAAAATAAACAAATGACGTGTATAGAAAACTTAATCTTAAAATTAAATGGGGTATTTTTTAAGATATTATAAAGCATGTTCAATAAGTTATGTGAAATGCTCTAAATGTACTTCTCAACGTCAAACTCTCAGCCCTCATATACCAACTATTGTTGAATATGCAACTTAACCCAGTAAATCGGCGGCTTAACTCAACAAACTTTACAAAGATGTCCTAAATCCGCCAATAACGGCGATTCATGCTTCTTAAAGACCACGGCTAAGTTTTTGACATCCTCGGTTAAGTTTGAGAATCACGGACTTAGTTATATTTTTTTAAGCTCTGATCATTTATTGTTTCTATTCGATTCACGCACCTCTGACCCTCTAGTAAAAGTAAATTCAACCTATAGTCTGACCGCGTCAACCTTGTTGCACCGGCTAGTCCTATTGAGCCTGCTTTATTTACCCAATGTCCGGACAATACAGTCCTGAAAGGTTGACCCGGCTCGGAAATTCAAATTTACTACGGCTGCCCGTGAATTGTTGACATCAGAGCAGTATTTAAAAAATTTTTGAAGCGCAAACACTTCCAATAATGAAAAAACAGTTAAAATACATTTATTTACAGATACCTGGAAAACCATGGGTAACTGAAGATAATTTGAAGTACAGGGCCGCCCTCTCAGCAACTATGAACTGTTTGTAAGATGAATGTGATACGACGGGAAGAAATAGTTAAGAGCTTAATTTATGATTTATTTTAAATATTGTATCTCACATCCCCTTTTACTTTATTTTGCATACACTTCCTTGACACAGTTTAAGTGGAAATTTTTCCAAAGTTCCAAGTAAAGGGAGTTTTCGCGAAAAATGAAAGAGGGTATAGGCTTATAACGAAAAATAATCGCTTTTGATCGCTCCTAATCTGAGTTATATCTGTTGCATCTATAAATGCATTGTATATAAAACAAATAACAAATATTATGAAATATTAACTTTATACGAATGCGTTTAAAATAATTAATGACTTTGATTTTTTTACGATCCTAGTCGTATATTTCGCAAATTTCTGAATTTGTATGGACGCTATAATGTTCTTAATACTAAGTCATTTTTAACAATTTTTTCCTTATAGACGCAACAGATAGGAGTGAGATTAGTAGTGATCAAAAGCGATTATTTTTCGCCGTAAGTCTATACCCCCTTTCATTTTTAGCGAAATCTCCCTTTAACACTTTTATGAGTAATGCGTGTTGAGGGGATTATGAATTATGTTGATTGACGTAAAGTATAAAAGATATGAATAAAGAATTAGTTTAAGATCTGCAGTCGTGAAGGAAGGTAAGAAAACATCTTTATCTTTATCTTTATACTTAACATTAAAAAGATTCGTACTCTGTATTTCTACCGGCCAAAAACGGAATTCTTCATAGGCATTTCTGATTTAAAAATAAAGCATGTGCATTGTGCAGATTTGTATGTAAACATATACTGTCCCTAAAACTTCAGAACTGAAATTTTCCTTTTTTTTAAAGAATGTTAGACCTCTCCCGATTTGGTTATTTAAGTATAATATAGATGAGGGGGGGAGGGCTGTTTTCCATCCCCACTCATTGATTTTTCACTGAGAGTTGAGATAGGTGAGTATGCTACAAATTTTCAATGCCTGCTCATTAAACAAATTTAGACCACTATCTTAAATAGTCAGGGTGCAAGGGAGGATGTAAAAAAAGTTCAAAAAGTATGTCGGAAAAATGTTCAAAAATAAATATTTTTACTTTTGACAAATATTAACATATGACACATGTTATTACATCCATTTTTCAATGGCTTTTTAAATATATTAAGTTTAGCCCCGTAGCTTAATTAATAAACAAGTTATTAACAATACTGATATTTTTGAAACACTGACCCATCGGTTGACTGTACTTCATCTACCCTACGTATCAAAAAAAAAATTTTTAGCAAAAATTGTTTACAACTATGATGTTGAAAAAGTTAGAAAAAACACAGGGTGGGGGGACTTCCCCCAATCGTTTAAGAGTTAAGCAGCATACCTCATGCAGTATATTTTACACTGTATTCTATGTAAACATACGCTGACATTCCTTCTAGAGTAATAAATCAAAACAGAAGTTAAATTCTTACGAGGAAGTCCAGTTTTGGTTGGTGGAAATACAGTGTAAAATTAAAATACTTGATTTGTATATTTTAACTAGGTTTTGAGACAGCTGTATACTAATTAAAAAAACACTAACATCTTATAAAAATAAAATGAGGCCTTAAATTTGAATTTATCATTGAAAAATCTGTAAACTTACGGGACCTGTCTTCTTTTTACTTTTTCATTTTTCACACATATGCTGATAAAAAAGTATAAAAAGTTTTGCCTCCTGGACCAAATTTTGATTGGAAGTCACAGGTTGCAGAACCAAACGGTTAAATTCGCAAGACGGGGTTAATGATGACTTAAGCCTCTATAAATAACGATTTAAAGAAATGATTTTTTTTCTTATTTCTAATTGTGTAAATGAAAATCCAATCTTTACGAAATCTCTGCGCGACCCAGACAAAGGTTTTCAGAGTCCTCATGTGAATAGGGTTGTTAACGTTTTAATTTTTCAGAAAAACGATCGTTTCGTTATGAAAACGACGACGAAAAATTGAAAACAAAACGATCGTTTTTTTTAAAAAGTTCGTTTTTTAAAAAAGGTCGCTTTTAAAACGATCGTTTTTCAAAACGCTCCTTCTTAAAAACGATCGTTTTTATAAAATTCGTCGTTTCGTGAACGATCGTTAACGACGACCCTTCGTTAACGATCGTTAACGACGGACCTTTGTTAATGATAGTTAACGACGACCCTTTGTTAACGATCGTTAACGACAACCCTTCGTTAACGATCGTTAACGACAACCCTTCGTTAACGATCGTTAACGACGACCCCTTTGTTAACGATCGTTAACGAAGAGAGGAAACCGACCTGAAGGGCATCTGTACTTATCATTGAGTAGTTTTTAAGAAAATATCAAGGAGTTTTAACTCCCCCACAACTGTTAAACTTCATGTAAGACGACATTCAATAAAGTTGCATGTAAGTTTTTTCCAAAAACGACCGTTTTGATATAGTTTGCCGTTTCGTTAACGATTGTCAACATAATTGTCAATAAGGAAATTTTTCAAAAACTATCGTTTTTTCAAAAACGATCCTTTGTTTTAAAAAACGATCCTTTTTTTTAAAAAACGATCGTTTTTTAAAAACAATCGTATAAAAAATGGTCGCAAATTGTTTTAATAAAAACGATCGTTTTCAAAAACGATCGCTATTCGTTTTCTAAAAGTTCAAAACGAGTGGGTCGTTTTTAAAAACGATAGCTTTTTCCGAAAACGAAACAAAAAACGATCGTTTAACGATCGTTTAACGATCGTTTAACGATCGTTCACAAAAACGATTAACAACCCTACATGTGAAACGAATTTCCTTTTAATCATTTAAACCATGATCTTTATATTTATTAGAACATGGCAACCCTGAGAATTTGTTTTTCTGTTCTCCTCCTTGTCCTGGGGTGAGTAAATAAAAATACAAAAATATTTTTACAATTCTTGCTTGTTTCTTAAAAAGATTTAAAAAAACTTTTCTGTTTCCCTTTTATGGTAGACATTGTACTAGCAAATGCTACACTAATAAAGTACTGGAATTTCGACTTTATTAAAGTAAATCTTTAAAATTTAGATACCAGGCACGATATGAGACCATTGGAGTTAAAAACGAGTTTTATCATTTGCATAGGATGCATAGATGCATAGATGCATAGTTATAAGAAATATATACAAGTTTATATACGGCTGCATAGGATGCATAGATGCATAGACTCTTATAAAAAAATACATACAAGTTTATATACTGCTGCAAAGGATGCATAGCATAGATGCGTAGACTTTTATAAGAAATATTATTATTCAAATCTTTATTGGGTCAAATGTCAGACAGAAATTAGCAATAATGATCACAATTAATTTAATAAGATTAAAAACTTTTTAGTTCAGATTAAGTAGCGTTTCACTAAATAATATAATTAAAGACATTTGAGTTAAAAAGTTTGGTATTAATATTAGTATTAATAACAAATAATTCTCAAAAAAGACTAGCACTAGGAATTATGAGATCAAAATCAGTAATGTAAAAAATTTAAAATAAAAATCTTTAGTAAAATAAACATTTTAATCACATGGGGCGACTAAAACTTTGTCAACTTTGGCCTGTGGTAATTTAGGCTTTAATCCATTTTCAAAACACCACATGGTATAACAATTTCTTGCCTTCACAAGACAATGCAAAAAGAAATGATGATGTCGACTTTTACGACAACCAAAGAATTAACAAAAAAAGCTTTCGTAAATTCCATACATATTATTATTATTATTAAAATTTATTAAAACCTATAAATATTCAAAGTGCCTTGTTCGTAGAGAGTTTTTCTAAACTCTTTGAAGCTGGAAAAGATATCAATAGGAATATATATAGGATATGCAACTTTTGGTTTGTCATAGGATCTTACTTTTCCTCTCCAACCCTATAACATAATAAAAAAGATTAATTTAAAACAGAGTACAAGAGCATTCGTGAAGGGGGGGAAAACATACAGCTTTTTATATAAAATGATAAAATGGAAATAAAAAAATATAATCGTAAAGCGATTCCTAAAGTTCCAATTTGAGCCCGAATGTCTCAAATGTCTTTAATTATATTATTTAGTGAAACGCTACTTAATCTGAACTAAAAAGTTTTTAATCTTATTAAATTAATTGTGATCATTATTGCTAATTTCTGTCTGACATTTGACCTAATAAAGATTTGAATAATAATATTTCTTATAAAAGTCTACGCATCTATGCTATGCATCCTTTGCAGCAGTATGTAAACTTGTATGTATTTTCTTATAAGAGTCTATGCATCTATGCATCCTATGCAGCCGTATATAAACTTTTATATATTTCCTTATATAAGTCTATGCATCTATGCATCCTATGCAGCTGTATATAAACTTGTATATATTTCTTATATAAGTCTATGCATACTATGCATATATGCATCCTAGGCAGCCGTATATAAACTTGTATATATTTCTTATATAAGTCTATGCCTCTATGCATCCTATGCAGCAGTTTATAAACATGTATTTTCTTATATAAGTCTATGCATCTATGCATCTATGCATCCTATGCAGCCATATATAAACTTGTATATATTTCTTATATAAGTCTATGCATCTATGCATCCTATGCAGCTGTATATAAACTTGTATATATTTCTTATATAAGTCTATGCCTCTATGCATCCTATGCAGCCGTTTATAAACATGTATTTTCTTATTTAAGTCTATGCATCTATGCATCTATGCATCCTATGCAGCCGTATATAAACTTGTTTATATTTCTTATATAAGTCTATGCATCTATGCATCCTATGCATCCTATGCAGCCGTATATAAACTTGTATATATTTCTTATACAAGTCTATGCATCTATGCATCCTATGCATCCTATGCAGCCGTATATAAACTTGTTTATATTTTCTTATACAAGTCTATGCATCCTATGCAGCCATATATAAACTTTTATATATTTCTTATATAAGTCTATGCATCTATGCATCCTATGCTTCATGGTATATATGAATATATGACGTTAACGATATATAAAATGTATATAAACTATGCATCTATGCATCCTATGCATTTAAAAAAGGGTATTATTATTCCTATGGTCTCATATTAGACCTCTAATGCATAATTCATAAAAATTATTATTATTATCTCCACTTTATCATTGATATTATATCTTTAAAATTTAGATCATAATTCATAAAAATTATTATTATTATCTCCACTTTATCATTGATAGTATATCTTTAAAATTTAGTTCATAATTCATAAAAATTATTATTATTATCTCCACTTTATCATTGATATTATATCTTTAAAATTTAGATCATAATTCATAAAAATTATTATTATTATCTCCACTTTATCATTGATAGTATATCTTTAAAATTTAGATCATAATTCATGAAAAATATTATTATTATCTCCACTTTATCATTGATAGTATATCTTTAAAATTTAGATCATAATTCATGAAAAATATTATTATTATCTCCACTTTATCATTGATAGTATATCTTTAAAATTTAGATCATAATTCATGAAAAATATTATTATTATCTCCACTTTATCATTGATAGTATATCTTTAAAATTTAGATCATAATTCATGAAAAATATTATTATTATCTCCACTTTATCATTGATAGTATATCTTTAAAATTTAGATCATAATTCATGAAAAATATTATTATTATCTCCACTTTATCATTGATAGTATATCTTTAAAATTTAGATCATAATTCATGAAAAATATTATTATTATCTCCACTTTATCATTGATAGTATATCTTTAAAATTTAGATCATAATTCATGAAAAATATTATTATTATCTCCACTTTTATCAATAATTTTCTTATTATCATTAATCTTATGCTGGTTATAATAATTTGTTTGCTTTTTTTATTGATATAATTAAATTTTATTTATTTGAAATTAAAACCATAAATCATGAAATCATAAATTCCATAAATATCATTATTAATCATTTCTATCATTAACAAATGATCAATTTAAAAAATATATATTTTTAGCACTTAATTAAGATTTTTATTCAAAACGGAACTTAGTTCTTACCACGAACTGAAAGTGTCTAATGCCTATATATTTGCAACCTAAAAGTTTAAACCTTTGATATTTCAAACTTATCTAGGGTGCACGCCATTGGGTTGCAAAGATTAGAAAATCCGAGTTTGTGGCAAATTCATTTTTTTTTATTAGTTTTCAATCAAAGCAAAAAATTAAAAAATTGTTGATGCTTAGGGTGTTCGGTCAAGAAGAGTGTGAGAGTACTTTCCCTGATGGAACAGATTGCTCTGTTGTAAGTATAAATTAAACCTTTTAACCATTTACAAACGACACGCCACTATTGGCATGCAAACCGGAACTGAGTTAGTTTTTGCAACAAACTCTGATTTTAAATCCCTATATCTCTAAAACCCGATGTCGCAGACCTTTGATATTTAAAACTATGCGTTCTGTCAGATCAAATATTCAAAGTTTGAAATATCCAGGGGTTACACCGGCCATCAGGTTGGAAAGATATAGGGATTAGAAAAATAGATTTTGTGGTAAAACCTCAATTTATTAAATGGATTCTGAATGATCCCCTAGAAGATAGTTATCTAACAACTAATTTTGTTTAGCTTCTGGTATCATATTACTATTTAATCTGTGGGCGTGAATGGATTGAACTTTGCCTAAACCTGGAACCTTGTTTAACCAATCAATCTAATCAATCAATTAATCAATCAAAATTATCGGATTACTCAATATTACTGGTTTATAACATTTTTACAAGACAGGCATTTAATATATTTAAACAATTTCATACCAATCAGATTTTTGCCTTAGCCATATTGTGACTTTATGTTTATATTAATTGTTTTTCTGCCTCGTACCCCGCTAAATTTTCGGAAACAATCCCTTTCTTAGGACTCTACACACGTTATGGAAGATCTAGAGGATTGTTCCTCATTTTGGAAATGTTCTAACGACGACTGCCCAAAGAAAACAAAGGTTCGTCCATAAAATTATATAAACCTTTGCGTAGATATTTCAAACTTTTTTGTAAATAAATTATTGAATACCAATCAATTAATCAATTTATCATGTCCCAGCCAGAAACTTTTTCTCTTTCGAGAAATTTAAATTTAATTATTAGAACTAATATTGAATTTTCTACTTTTGCATCAAGAGAACTTCTTCTAAAAACAAAATCAAAACTAATTAGTTTTAAGCCAGAAAAATTAGAATATCTTATTCATACTTGAATTGACAATGAACTTCAAGGCCAGCATTATACTTTAGAAAATCGGAAATGCCTCTTTGTAAATAAAAGGTTACTTAAAATAACAATTTTACAGCCCATTCAATACTTCTAAATATTTCAGTGTGAGAGAAATTACTTGTTCAATACTCAGACCAAAACCTGCACTTCAAACACAATGGTAATCTATTTCAATGATAAATAAACAGAACAAAATAGGGATCAGCAATAAACAATGGAATTGTCGTCTTTGTATTTTCTTTCATGCAGAATGCCTTTGGGTTCCTGCGCTTAAATTGAAAAAGAAACGAAAACAAAACGGAAGAAAAAACTTAATACAAGGTAGTTTTTGGTAGAGCTGGGCAAAGTTCCGTTAACGAAACGAAGGCTTTTGAAAATTATCGGAAGAGTCTGTTAACGAACGGTAATTTTTAAACCGTTAAAAAACAGGTTAGCCGTTTTAGAAAAAAATAACGGTTAAAAACGTTAACTAAACAACTAAAAACGGTGAATTTCATTATTTTCTGATAAACATTGCATGAATTTAAATTTTTAAAAAAGTTTTACGCGTTCTAATGTTTTAAAGGTTGTTTTCTCTGTTTATAAACTGTAAACGAAACCTTTTTGCCGTTTACACCATTAATACTGTAAAATACTGTTAACTCCGAAAATAAAATTAAGATCGTTCACTAACGGTAATTTAAAAAAAAGGAAAATGCCGTAAAAGGAACGAATGTTCCTTTCTTATCTTTGGAACATAACCGTATTTGAAACAGCTATAGAAAAATTTGGAACGTTGCCATCCCTAGTTTTTGGACGACAGTGTTTAAGACAAACTTTCATTAGTTTATTGGTGAAACCCAAAATGATAGGAAAAACTATCGTTTTTGTAAACAATATCCATATCCCTACCGTGTATCCTATATTAAGGTGGATTGTGGGGAGAGACCCTGCCTGGATCCAATGCATTGTCCCTCAGAGCATCCAACAACTACTCCTACTCCTGAAACTACTACTAATACTTGTGACCATTCTTTTGATTGTGTTGCAGCAGGAGATGGATGGTAAGTAAATTGATTGATTATCAAATGGATTAATTGATTATCAAGTGAATTGATTTATTATCAAGTGGTTTGATTGAATTTCAAGTAAATTGATTGATTATCAAATGGATTGATTAATTATCAAGTTTATTGATTGATTATCAAGCGAATTGATTTATTATCAAGTGGCTTGATTGAATTTCAAATAAATTGATTGATTATCAAATGGATTGATTAATTATCAAGTTTATTGATTTATTATCAAGTAGTTTGATTAATTATCAAGTGAATCTATTTATTATCAAATGGATTGATTGATTATCAAGTTTATTGATTGATCATTGAGTGGATTGATTATCTATAAAGTGATTTAATTGATTTTAAACTAATTTAATTGATTTTCAAGTGATTTGATTGATTTTCAAGTGTAATTATTGATTATCATGTGGATTGATTTATAATCAAGTGGATTGGTTGATCATAATGTTTATTGAGTGATCATAAAGTGGATTGATTGATTGATTTTCAAATGACTTAAAATTGATTATCAAGTGGAATAATTAATAATTGTTTAGAATTATTAATTGATTAAATTAAAATTGATTACATTAGTTGTGATCATAATTTAAAGATAATAACATTTTTGAAAAAAAGAAACACTCTCTTTAATTTTTGGAAAGAAGGAACACTCTCTTTAATTTTTGAAAGAAAGGAACACTCTCTTTAATTTTTGAAAAAAAGGAACACTCTCTTTAATTTTTGAAAGAAAGGAACACTCTCTTTAATTTTTGAAAAAAAGGAACACTCTCTTTAATTTTTGAAAAAAAGGAACACTCTCTTTAATTTTTGAAAAAAAGGAACACTCTCTTTAATTTTTGAAAAAAAGGAACACTCCCTTTAATTTTTGAAAAAAAGGAACACTCTCTTTAATTTTTGAAAAAAAGGAACACTCTCTTTAATTTTTGAAAAAAGGAACACTCCCTTTAATTTTTGAAAAAAAGGAACACTCTCTTTAATTTTTTCTTCCAAGGTTTGCCGATGAGTTTAACTGTAGAAAATATTGGCACTGTTTCGGTGGTGTAGGCGATCACAGTATTTGTCCGCAGGGACAACTATTCGACCCTGTTCATGTCTGGTGTGATTGGGCGGATAGGGTGGAGTGTGGAGATAGGTAATATATATAGATTTATCTTTAAGTTTTGGTTTTGCAACCATATTTTAACTCTTGTTTGTAAAAGAATTGAAAACTAATATTACATTTTTTGGAATTCTGAGAATCATTGCAGTATTTTGGAACAAAATCCAGCAAACGTTTATTCTTTATAATATTAAAGTCGGTATTACTCAAGGTAATAACGCAAGGAAAGTTAATTATGGTCGCGTATACTCTGCGTACATATTGAAACCAGTTCTCTCTGGGCGGAATTTGTAAACAAGAATAGATGCATCAGTGTTTGCCTGGTATCCGAGGAGGATTAAGACATTTAATTTTGATAATTTTGAAAAATCATATAATAGTTTCCTATGACCAGAATATTTCATAGATTATTTTTGTGAAAATTGATTCCATTCCATGTCAGGCTATGACATCCGTTTTGTGTTTACTTTGCCGCCCAACGACAGTACATTGCAGTACAAAAAATGCGTAAATCTCTTAAATAACTTTCCTTGCATTAGTACCTTGGAATTACTTATCCTCAATAGTGCATATTTCGTAATTAAACAAAAATACTAAATTTGTTGTATTTAATATTGTTTACATGTAGACCTATTTGTGGAGTTTGTGATGATGATTGTGAAACAACAACCTCACATAAACCAACAACATGGGGACCAACAACTACACAGTAGGATTATTATTATTAATATTATCATTGATATAAACGGTGAGAACCTGAAAACTGTAGAATAGGAACATGACATTAAAGAAATAATTAAGTGTATTTGATGCTGTTATCAGTAAATAGGTTACTTGTGACTTTTAAAATCATACATTTGTCTGTTTACAGTGCACTTTTGCAGTGTCTCATGTTTATTTGAATTTTTAAAGAGATAATTTGAGTCCATACATCGTCTTCTTAGAGCTTTCTGATTCTCACTTTACAGCAACTGATTTCTTGTCTCAAACTCTAATTTTTTAATCCTTAAATTTCAGCAACCTCAGATGGAATTTAAAGAATTTGAGCCGCGGTTTAAATCTGCCAAAACCCAGTTTAAGTTAAGCGCCGGCTTAAATCTTGAAACATTTGATACAATTTCAAGTGGAACCAACAATATTCAAGCCGCGGCTTGAATTTAAACCGCCGCTCAAATTCTTTAAATTCGGCCACTGATTTCATACATCTTAGAAATATAAACTATGCAGATTATATGCTGGTTTTAATTTAAAAAATCTAGGGATAACTACATTTTAAGTTCAAAATCGTAATTTATGATTTAATTTTCAACTTTATTTTATTATGTCAATATTTTGTCCTCGTTGTTGTATTCAGTATAGTTCCAGTTAGCTTGCATGCGTAGTATTCTTTTGGTTTCCTGTAGGAACTGTAGTCTTTTTTAAAGATTCCTGTAAGCATGTGGAGTTTTCTTAGGGTTTCCTGGAATCAATATAGTTTTATCAGAGGTTTCTTTAACCATGTGTAGTTTTTTTAGGAATTCCTGTAAGCAATATTGTTTTTATCAGAGGTTTCTTTAACAATGTGTAGTTTTCTTAGGGATTCCTGTAAGCAGTATAGTTTCTATCAGAGGTTTCTTTAATAATGTGTAGTTTTCTTAGGGATTCCTGTAAGCATGTGTAGTTTTTTTAGGGATTCCTGTAAGCATGTGTGGTTTTTTTAGGGATTCCTGTAAGCATGTGTAGTTTTTTAGGGATTCCTGTAGGCATGTGTAGTCTTTTTAGGGATTTATGTAAGCATGTGTAGTTTTTTAAAGAGATTTATGTAAGCATGTGTAATTTTTTTTAGGGATTCCTGTAAGCATGTGTAGTTTTTTAGGGATTCCTGTAAGCATGTGTAGTTTTTTAGTAATGTGTAGTTTTTTAGGGATTCCTGTAAGCATGTGTAGTTTTTTTAGTGATTCCTGTAAGCATGTGTAGTTTTTTAGGGATTCCTGTAAGTATGTGTAGTTTTTTAGGGATTCCTGCAAGCATGTGTAGTTTTTTTAGGGATTCCTGTAAGCATGTGTAATTTTTTAGGTATTCCTGTAGCTGTAAGCATGTGTAGCTTTCTTAGGGGTTCCTGTAAGCAGTATAGTTTTCATCAGAGGTTTCTTTAACTATGTATAGTTTTTTTAGGCATTCCTGTAAGCATGTGTAGTTTTTAGGGATTCATGTAAGCATTGTAGTTTTTTTAGGGATTCCTGCAAGCATGTGTAGTTTTTTAGGGATTCCTGTAAGCATTTATTTTCTATTCAGGGTTTCCTATAAACATCTGAATTCAAGGGTTCTTAGATTGTGTATTGTATTTAGAGGTTCCTGTAAGCATATTTATTTTATTCAGGGGTTCCTGTAAGCATATGAATTTTATTCAGAGGTTCCTGTAAGCATGTGTATTTTATTCAGGGGTTCCTGTAAGCATATGTATTTTATTCAGAGGTTCCTGTAAGCATGTGTATTTTATTCAGGGATTCCTGTAAGCATGTGTATTTTATTCAGGGGTTCCTGTAAGCATGTGTATTTTATTCAGGGGTTCCTGTAAGCATGTGTATTTTATTCAGGGGTTCCTGTAAGCATGTGTATTTTATTCAGGGTTTCCTGTAAGCATGTGTATTTTATTCAGGGGTTCCTGTAAGCATGTGTATTTTATTTAGGGGTTCCTGTAAGTATATGAATTTTATTCAGGGGTTCCTGTAAGCATATGAATTTTATTCAGAGGTTCCTGTAAGCATGTGTATTTTATTCAGGGATTCCTGTAAGCAAATGAATTTTATTCAGGGGTTCCTGTAAGCATATGAATTTTATTCAGAGTTTCCTGTAAGCATATGAATTTTATTCAGGAGTTCCTGTAAGCATGTGTATTCAGGGGTTCCTGTAAGCATGTGTATTTTATTTAGGGGTTCCTGTAAACATGTGTATTCAGGGGTTCCTGTAAGCATATGAATTTTATTCAGGAGTTCCTGTAAGCATGTGTATTTTATTCAGGGGTTCCTATAAACATGTGTATTCAGGGGTTCCTGTAAGCATGTGTATTTTATTTAGGGGTTCCTGTAAACATGTGTATTCAGGGGTTCCTGTAAGCATATGAATTTTATTCAGGAGTTCCTGTAAGCATGTGTATTTTATTCAGGGGTTCCTATAAACATGTGTATTCAGGGGTTCCTGTAAGCATATGAGTTTTATTCAGGGGTTCCTGTAAGCATATAAATTTTATTCAGAGGTTCCTGTAAGCATATGAATTTTATTCAGGGGTTCCTGTAAGCATATGTATTTATTCAGGGGTGTAAGCATGTGTATTCAGGGGTTCCTGTAAGCATGTGTATTTTATTCAGGGGTTCCTGTAAACATGTGTATTCAGGGGTTCCTATAGCATATGAATTTTATTCAGGAGTTCCTGTAAGCATGTGTATTTTATTCAGGGGTTCCTATAAACATGTGTATTCAGGGGTTCCTGTAAGCTTATGAGTTTTATTCAGGGGTTCCTGTAGGCATATGAATTTTATTCAGAGGTTCCTGTAAGCAATTGTATTTTATTCAGGGATTCTTGTAAGCATGTGTATTTTATTCAGGGATTCCTGTAAGCATGTGTATTTTATTCAGGGGTTCCTGTAAGCATATGAATTTTATTCAGGGGTTCCTGTAAGCATATGTATTTATTCAGGGGTTCCTGTAAGCATGTGTATTCAGGGGTTCCTGTAAGCATATGAATTTTATTCAGGGGTTCCTGTAAGCATGTGTGTAAAGAAGATGGTCTCTTCTCTGAAGGATGTTGTGAAAACACTTTTTGTCAGGAACAGAATACAAACAGAATGTTTATAAAAACCTTCAATTTAGGTTCGAGTCTTCGCCACAAACTCATTTCTTCTAATCCATATATCTTTGCAACCTGATGGTATAACTCTTTAACATTTTTAACTTATATTTGTTGATCTAACAGAAATCCTTGGAGTTTGAAATGTTTAAGGTCTACGACTTTAGGTTACAAAGATATAGGGATTGGAAAATTAGAGTTTGTGAAAAGACTCAATTCCTTTAAGAGAAAAATGGAAAATCGTTTTTAATGTTAATCCACCTTATCTTAGAAAATATTCCTAGAAGAAGTTTTTAGCTTAATTCAGGGGGCATTAGTTCCAAAACTAACACTTATCCCATTTTTTTGGGATCCCGGCCCATATCCTGATTAAAAGTCAATATTAAAAACTATAACCAGCATCTTATTAAACATGGCGAGGACAGCAATTCCCATGAACTTTTTAAAAAAATCAAAATTATAATAGAGTTCTTTTTATATTAAATTTTTTGACCGCTTTCAAGACAATGTCAGGTTTTCCATTTTCGAAAATATCCTAAATTTGAGACATTGTCGCTATAGAGTTTTAGCCATTTTTTATAAGTATTTGGTGTAATTTTGTTCTAATCGTCTTGGATTTAAAGATAACTTGAAAAAGAAAACTTTGCAGTTCTGACCCATTTCTAACACTCAGTGTTAGAAATGGGTAAAGTGTTAGTTTTGGAACTAATATCTAGGGCTGGGCACGTTCCGACTTTTTTGAAATCGTTCCGTTCCGTTCCGTTCTAGAACGAGGGCCTTCAGCTAAATAGTTCCGTTCTCGTTCCTCTTTTTTTTATCGTTCCGTTCTCGTTCTGTTCCGTCCCGTTCCGTTCCGTTCTGAGTAGAAGAACGGTCTTCCCGTTCCGTTCCGTTCTTGGCGTTTGTTTTTTTTCGGAACGATGGGATCGTTCTTGATCGTTCCGTTCGTTCTCGGCAAAGAACGATCGTTCCACCGTTAACGCGCCCAGCCCTACTAATATCCCCTGTAATTGCAATATTTATGCTTAAACAAATACATCTGAGCAAATTAAATTAATTTCTACTCGTTCAAATCCAGTACCAGGAAATCACTTACAACAGATGAAGTTGAAATTTTGTTTCTTTTTACGATCTTATTTTATAACAATTTTAAACATTTCCGACAATTAAAGACCTATAATGCGATCAACTCTAAATTCATAATTTTCTTTTAATTTTCACTTTTTATATGTATTTCTGGATTAGTGTTTTGGTGGAATTGGCTACGTTCAACATTGTGAAACAAATCTAGTATTTAATGATGTAACACATACATGTGATTTTCAATTTAACGTACCCTGCTGCAATGCACACTTCTTAAAAAGTTATATTCTTAAAAAATAAATTAATTTTTATAGACAGAAAAAGTACATTAGTTTAGCTTTATGAAACTTATTGCATTTAAATTCAATGTTGTAACTTTGCAAGTTTTAAAATAGTATTTTTCCATAGATTAGTCATATTTGATTTGAAGATTACTTAATCATATTTAAACTAATTTCTTATCTTAATTTTATTACGCATAAAATACACAACATTTTAAAGTATAAAGTTTAAAATAATAGTTAATTTTTTAACAAAAAGTTAGCTGATTAGTAAAATGCACTGAGTTTGATCAATTTCGATTATAGCGAATTCATATCCTGTTAAGTATTTGATCAACATTTGATCAGCATTTGATCAGCATTTGATCAGCATTTGATCAGCATTTGACAAGTATTTGAACAGTATTTTATCAGTTTTCGATCAGTATTTGATCAACAAAACAGCAATTGATCAGTATCCGATGAGTTAGGATCAGTATTTGAACTTTTCACCACTTGATAATACAATATACATATATAAACAATAAATGAAATACAATTTTAATCAGATTTTGACATTATATAATATCAATATGATTATAAAAATTGAATAAAGTTTGATTAAGAATTACAAATCACTAAATGAACAATATTTCGAAACTGTTAAGCACTGAATCATTTATTTATTGAATTGATCAGTCCTTGATCATCCTTGATAAATCTTGATCCACCTTGATCAATCTTGATAATCGATTGATCAGTTTTTGATCATTACTTATTCAGTTCTTGATCATTCACTGATCAGCAATTAATCATAATCTGATTATCACTTGATCATACACAGGTCAGCACTTGATCATACACTGATCAGCACTTGATCATACACTGATCAGCACTGGATCATACACTGATCAAAACTTGATCATAAAATGATCAGCACTGGATCATACACTGATCAACACTTGATCCTACACTGATCAGCACTTGATCACACACTGATCAGCACTTGATCATACACTAATCAGTACTCGATCATACACTGATTAGCCCTTGATCATACTCTGATTAGCAATTGGTCATACACTGATTAGCACTTGGTCATACACTGATTAGTAATTGATCATATATTGACCAGCAATTGATCATACACTGATCTGCACTTGATCATACACTGATCAGCAATAGATCATACACTGATCAGCACTTGATCCTTCACTGATTAGCACTTGATCATACACGAATCATTATTTGATCTTACACTGATCAGCAATTGATCATCAATTGATCAGCACTTGATCATCAATTGATCATCATTTGATCATCAATTGATCAGCACTTGATCATCAATTGATCATCATTTGATCATCAATTGATCAGCACTTTATCATAACTTTGATCGCACCTCCAGCTCCCGTTTTAGCGGTTTCAAATGCTTTAACAGTTTCTTCCAGGGTAAACCTGAAATATAAAAAAAGTATGAAAGAAAAAAAGCTAAGAAATTATGTTAAGAATGGATGATTTGAAGATGTAGTGTTTTAATCTGAAAAAAATATGTTTAATCTAAATTACGAGATAGCATAAGTAATTTAATTATACCTGTGGGTGATTAACGGTTTAACATCTACCCTACCACTCGCTACCATTTCTATAGCTGTTGGAT
This sequence comes from Eurytemora carolleeae, assembly GCF_000591075.1. NCBI lineage: Eukaryota > Metazoa > Arthropoda > Copepoda > Calanoida > Temoridae > Eurytemora > Eurytemora carolleeae. The sequence goes on along the minus strand of NW_019397708.1, from coordinate 433 downwards.
AACAGTTCGCGTACCTAGTTCAAATTAGACATTTATCTAGATACAGGGTTACCCACAAAGGATGATGCTTTAATGAAGACCTAAAATGCTCCAACCAACAATTTGAAGAATAAATTTGGTCTTCTGTCTAAAATAAAGGGAGAGCGACCTCAGAATCATGAAAAAGAAAACAAAGTTAATGGCATTCAAGAATAACCATTTTTTTGAATTTGGCAAAAATATATCCCGAGTAGAATCTTAGAGTCGGGAACCTAGTCTTAGGCGCCGGGCCGACTTTCTCCGACCCTCTGTTTTTGGAAAAAAATATCAAATTTCACCAAATATATGTAATATGAGCAAAAACCATTAAAATATTTGAGCATTCCTCTCCCCATCCCTTTCTTCAAGCACCCCTCCATATGTCCCAACCCCAGTTTCTGCTGTTTCCCCCCAA